>NW_015387423.1:238624-268629 GCF_001527695.2 Protobothrops mucrosquamatus
AGGACCCAAACTGGAAACCAGACCAGCAGTCCGAGCGGGGGGGGGGGCGACAGGAGGGGGGGGCTTTGCACGCCTGTCTTATGAGAAACAAAAAACCAGCCTGAGAAATTAGGTATTTTTCCCCCCTTTTCCTTTCAAGCAAGTTTTTGTTTTTTTCCTTTTATTGGACACCCCTGGAAAGCTCAAAAAATAATAAATAAAATAAAGTAAAATAAAATAGAATAATAAAATAAAATAAAAAATAATAATATAATAATATAATATAATATAATATAATATAATATAATTAATATAATATAATATAATATAATATAATATAATAATATAATATAATATAATATAATATAATATAATATAATATAATATAATATAATATAATATAATATAAAATATAATATAATAATATAATATAACACAACATAACATAACATAACATAACATAACATAATAATATAACAATATAACATAACACAACATAACATAACATAACATAATAATATAACAATATAAAATAACATAACAAAATAAAATGGAATCCTTATTTTATATTTTTCCTACCAGATTTCCTGAAGCTCCAGGCAAACCTGATTTTTTTTTTAATATCCAATCTTTTTATAGTCACAAATACGGGTGTGGTGATCAGCTTTTTTGGGGGGGGTGCAAAAGGTGCTTTCCTGCAAACAGGGGCAAATCAACGCTTAGGTTTCCCTGCCCCCCCCCTCCATTTTTCATTCCCCTCCTCTTTTTACAACCTTCTCCCCCCCCCCCAGGGCTTGTATTTGGGGCTGTTTACGTGATGGTGTCAATAAAAAATGTATGAAATAATATGATATGCTATAAATTTGTTTGATTTCCTCCTCCTCGGCCCCCCTTTCCCTTTTTTCCCCCTGTCCCTCCCCCCCCACCCCACTCCCCCACGCTGGCTCCAGCGCCTTAAATCAAAGAGATTTAAACCCGCAAAAGATAGAGAGGCGAAAAGCTCTACAGCTTTTCCAATTAAAATTTACAGCAGACAATATAGTAAATTTTATACAGTTGTAATGCTGGCTGCAGTTGTACTGAAATGGGAACTATTGATCAGTCTGATTTCCCAAGATACAGAGGGGTGGGGAGGGGAGAGAATGAGAGAGAGAGAGAGGGGGGGAGGAAATAGAGAGGGGGGGGGAACACCAGGTTTTTTAAAAAAAAAAATGCAAGCAAAAAAAGAAAGAAAGAAAGTTTCATTCAGAAAGCTTTCCATTATGTTTTACTGCCCTCATTTGGTTCCTGACCTATCTCTCTAAGTAAAATGAAATTATTTTCTCTTCTTATCCAGAAGAGAAATCCTAGCACCGAGAACTGATGACATACAAATAGATTTAGCTGGTCTCTGGGTTTCGGAATACCAAGATCTGTGGTTATTTCTTGGATGGAGGAGGAGGCAGAAACTTGGATCTTGGGTCTTCCTAAATAATCAATAAGATTGTGTTTCCACAGTGCCCTGCAGTTAAGAGTAGAACAGAGCTGGAAGGGACCTTGGAGGTCTTCTAGTCCAGCCCCCTGCTCAAGCAGGAGACCCTATAGCATTTCACACAGGTGGCTGTCCAATCTCTTCTTTAAAATCTCCAGGGATGGGGCACCCACAGCGCCTGGAGGTCTGCTGTTCCACTGGTTGATTGTCCTCCCTGTTAGGAAGTTTTTCCTTAATTCCAGGTTGCTTCTCTCTTTGATCAGTTTCCAACCATTGTTTCTTGTCCTGCATTCTGGTGCTTTGGAGAATAATGTGACCCCCTCTTCTTTGTGGCAGACTCTCAAATACTGGGCAATAATTGTCCTGGCAATATTTTTCAGAAGTGGCTTGCCAGTTGTTTCTTCCCAGGGTTGAGAGAAGTGACTAGCTCAAGGTCCACCCAGCTCTTCTAGAACTAGAACTCAGGGTCTCCTGGTTTCCAGCCTGGCGCCTAAACCACCACACCAACCTGACTCATGGTATCTTAGTAGTAGTCCTTTCTAAGCCCCTCAAATACAGGTAGTCCTCGACTTACTCGTTTAGGGACCGTTCAAAGTTACAACGGCACTGGAAAATGTGACTTAGGACCGTTTTTCACAGCGACGGCCTTTGCAGCATCCCCAGGGTCACGTGATCAAAATTCAGACGCTTGGCAACCGGTTCATATTTATGACGGGGTCACTTGCGAACTTCTGACTAGCCAAGTCAAGGGGGAAGGCAGATTCACTTAACAACGGGGTTACTAACTTATCAAAAGCAGTGATTCTATGGCGAGAGAGGTCATATAAATGGGGCAAAACTCACTTAACCGATGTCTCACGTAACAACAAAAATCTGGGGCTCAACTGTGGTCATAAGTCGAGGAATGCCTGTACTAAACAGACTAGCACGGCCCAGATTTCTACAAGGAAATCTTCACTAGACGCTCTGGCCTGGTCTCTGTTTTGCACGAATATATCTACGTTGTGTATTTCCAGTTCGCCCTGAGCTCTAAAAACTACAGCAGCTTTCTATACTTGTTAAGATGTTTTAAAACAAGATACTGCTGCTTAAAAGGCTGGGTGGAGAGAGCATGAGAACTAGTAACCTGTTTCTGGCCCAACAAAACCCCCAGATGCTGAGGGATTTGATAGGGTGGGATCTACAGCCCAGCTTCTGACAGCTACCACTGCAGGATAAGCCCACCTTCCTGGCACGCGTCCGATCGATCAAGGGCAGCCGAAGAGCACCCACCACCCTCATTAACTTGCCACACTTGCGAGAAAAGCATCCGCTGGAAATGTAACAACAGTACAGCAAAACCCATCATCTCGTAAGCAGCTTTCTAAGGGTATAATAGAGCCGGAATTAACCGGCTAAAAATAAAAGTGTATTTAAACACACGCCCTTAAAAGAAAGAAAGAAAAGAAAAGCAACAATTTACTACTGTCACGCTGAAGGAGCAGGCAACCAGNAACACCAGGTTTTTTAAAAAAAAAAATGCAAGCAAAAAAAGAAAGAAAGAAAGTTTCATTCAGAAAGCTTTCCATTATGTTTTACTGCCCTCATTTGGTTCCTGACCTATCTCTCTAAGTAAAATGAAATTATTTTCTCTTCTTATCCAGAAGAGAAATCCTAGCACCGAGAACTGGTGACATACAAATAGATTTAACTGGTCCTTGGGTTTCGGAATTCCAAGATCTGTGGTTATTTCTTGGATGGAGGAGGAGGCAGAAACTTGGATCTTGGGTCTTCCTAAATAATCAATAAGATTGTGTTTCTACAGTGCCCTGCAGTTAGAGTAGAACAGAGCTGGAAGGGACCTTGGAGGTCTTCTAGTCCAGCCCCCTGCTCAAGCAAGAGACCCTATAGCATTTCACACAGGTGGCTGTCCAATCTCTTCTTTAAAATCTCCAGGGATGGGGCACCCACAACGCCTGGAGGCCTGCTGTTCCAATGGTTAATTGTCCTCCCTGTTAGGAAGTTTTTCCTTAATTCCAGGTTGCTTCTCTCTTTGATCAGTTTCCAACCATTGTTTCTTGTCCTGCATTCTGGTGCTTTGGAGAATAATGTGACCCCCTCTTCTTTGTGGCAGCCCCTCAAATACTGGGCAATAACCGTCTTGGCGATATTTTTCAGAAGTGGCTTGCCAGTTCTTTCTTCCCAGGGTTGAGAGAAGTGACTAGCTCAAGGTCCACCCAGCTCTTCTAGAACTAGAACTCACGGTCTCCTGGTTTCTAGTCTGGCGCCTAAACCACCACACCAACCTGACTCGTGGTATCTTAGTAGTAGTCCTTTCTAAGCCCCTCAAATACAGGTAGCCCTCGACTTATTCGTTTAGGGACCGTTCAAAGCTACAACGGCACTGTGACTTAGGACCGTTTTTCCCAGCGACGGCCTTTGCAGCATCCTCAGGGTCACGTGATCAAAATTCAGACGCTTGGCAACCGGTTCATATTTATGACGGGGTCGCGAACTTCTGACAAGCCAAGTCAAGGGGGAAGACAGATTCACTTAACAACGGGGTTACTAACTTATCAAAAGCAGTGATTCTATGGCGAGAGAGGTCATATAAATGGGGCAAAACTCACTTAACCGATGTCTCACGTAACAACAAAAATCTGGGGCTCAACTGTGGTCATAAGTCGAGGAATGCCTGTACTAAACAGACTAGCACGGCCCAGATTTCTACAAGGAAATCTTCACTAGACGCTCTGGCCTGGTCTCTGTTTTGCACGAATATATCTATGTTGTGTATTTCCAGTTCGCCCTGAGCTCTAAAAACTACAGCAGCTTTCTATACTTGTTAAGATGTTTTAAAACAAGATACTGCTGCTTAAAAGGCTGGGTGGAGAGAGCATGAGAACTAGTAACCTGTTTCTGGCCCAACAAAACCCCCAGATGCTGAGGGATTTGATAGGGTGGGATCTACAGCCCAGCTTCTGACAGCTACCACTGCAGGATAAGCCCACCTTCCTGGCACGTGTCCGATCGATCAAGGGCAGCCGAAGAGCACCCACCACCCTCATTAACTTGCCACGCTTGCGAGAAAAGCATCCGCTGGAAATGTAACAACAGTACAGCAAAACCCATCATCTCGTAAGCAGCTTTCTAAGGGTATAATAGAGCCGGAATTAACCGGCTAAAAATAAAAGTGTATTTAAACACACGCCCTTAAAAGAAAGAAAGAAAAGAAAAGCAACAATTTACTACTGTCACGCTGAAGGAGCAGGCAACCAGACAAAGGGCAAAATTCACACACACACAGAGAGAGACAGACACACACAAGCTAACAAAGGCCCAGGGTTCCAGCATCTGGTTAAAAAAAAACAAACCCACACACACACACACTTCGCTGTTTCCAAAACTGCTCCAAGCAACTGTCGCTTTTGCCAAGGCAGTAAACAGCTTTTATCAGCAATAATGATGCCATAATCTCAGCTAAAAAGGAAAGGAACATATGGTAGCAACCCTACAAATATCATCCTGGCTAAGTCGAGGGAGGGGGGGGGAGCGTTTTTATGACGGCGTCCAGTTGCAAAGAAACCTGCCAGATTCCATCTCTCTGCTTTTCTCTCGCCCAAAACACCCCCTGCGTATTTTATTTTATTTTATTTTAACAGAAGAAAAAACAAAACAACACACCGAATTATCATATTCTCTGTTTGAGCTGAACCTTGCATTGGGGAGTTTTAAACTAATGAGTTCATTTTTTTTTCCTAGAAAGAGGAGGAGGAGGAGGAGGAGGAGGAGGAGGAGGAGGAGGAGGAGAGAAAAAGGGAGGGGGAGAAAAGATAAAAAGAAAAGAGAGATTTCCCTGAATTTGACAGATGACAAGGAAACCAATACCACCTGGAGAAATAGAGGGGCGTGTTTCCACGTGTTTAACACTGTCTGTGATTGAGCCCCAAATAGCAGTCCAGCTGAATTCCTCAAAGGTGACCTTTTAAATGGATTTCTACTTTTTTCCTGCACTGTTTTTTTTTTTTTTTCCTCCCCTCGTGTCTTTATTGTCTGCCGATTTCAGGAGTTTCACCCCTAAAAGCAGCTTAATAACAGCCACGATAAATCAATCAATGCAATTTCTAGGGAAAAAAGGCAGAGGACTAGTGGCATTCCGGGAGGAAAGGATGCTCTCTAGTCAACTGGTCCATTCAAGTGTGACTAAAAAAGGACCAATCCTGGCTCGGTCTTTTTTAGCAAGGAAAGGCAACGACACAGCCCAAGATTCAAGGTTAAACACTGGCCTGCTTCTGGGAGGAGAACCGAAATGACTCCTTCCTCAGAAGGCCGTCCAGTTGCCTTTTTTAAAAACAAACAAACAAACAAACAAAAAAACCCACTATGGCTTGGATGATTGAGAATCTCCCCAGACATGTTCTGCAAAGGCTGCCTGTGATCCAGGCACCTGGTGCAGTGAGACTGACGGGCTGATTGGCACCTGATTTGAAAACATTCCAGACTGCTAATTAACCAGCTAATTATTCTACCCTGCACATTGGCTACGGGGTTCAACAAAACCTTGGTTTGGTCTCTGGGTAGAAGAATCCGGTTTGAAAGAATAACAGAATAACAGAGCTGGAAGGGACCTTGGAGGTCGTGTAGTCCAACCCCCTGCTTAGACAGGAGACCCGATACCCTTTTAGACAACTGGCTGTCCAGTCTCTTCTTGAAAAGCTCCAGTGATGGAGCACCCACAACTTCTGGAGGCAAGCCGTTCCCCTGATTAATTGTTCTAACTGTCAGGAAATTTCTATTTAGTTTTAGGCTAGATCTCTCCTTGATGTGTTTCCATCTGTTGCTTCTTGTCCTGCCTTCAGCTGCAGGACAATAGCTTGATTCCCTCTTCTTTGGGGCAGCCCCTCAAATATTGGAAGACTGCTATCATGTCACCCCCGGTCCTTCTCTTCATTAAACTAGACCTACCCAATTCCATCAACGGTTCTTCGTATGTTTCAGCCTCCAGCCCCCTAATCATCTTTCGTGCTCTTCTCTGCACTCTTTCTCGAGTCTCGACATCCTTTTTTTACATCGTGGTGACCAAAACTGAATGCAGGGTGAACATTACCCTACCTCTGTCTCCAATTCTATTGACATCTTTACCAATTCTTTCCCCCCTCCCTGTATCGAAGGGCTTCACATCCCATCTATATTTCCGTTGTCACATTTTACAGCCCTCTCCTTTCCCCCCACCCCCACCCCTTCAGATTGTGTAACACCAAGGCTGAGAGACAAAATTTGTCCTGGAAAAGAGAGGCCTTTGCTAAAACCTTCTTCAAGATCAGCTTTAACCTCCTTATTGATTTTTTATTTTTTATTTTTTTTTTTAACAACATCACAACCATTCATTGCTTCTGACGTTTGGTTGTCGGGCTCTTTAACACCCTTCAACCAAATCAATTTTTTTTCCTTTTTTTTTTTTTTTTTGGGTCAACGCCTCACAAAGAAGAAAGCTTGAGCGGAAAAGAAATACGAGTTGTTGTTGTTGTTGTTGTTGTTTTTAGCCTGATATCAAACACTGATTGTGGTACAAAGGGCTGTGCTTTCTGCTTTTAATCAGTGGGCTTATTTCTAAGAGCCCTCTAAAATTAACACAACGCATTGGTCGAACCGTAGCCAACGCACAGAAGACAAGGGAGGTGATGACTGATAGCTCACTTGGATTGGCTTCAGATTTAAAAATATTTTCCCATTACCAATATTTGGTCACCAGTGAGCATGCCTTTAATACTTCGAAACAACCACGTGCAAGTTCACTACCAGGAATTACTCTCAAACCGTCTCAAGAACTGGACAATAACTCAATGTTTACCTTAGGTAGAACTCTTCACACTGGAGCAAGAGAAAGGTGGCAAGTGAAGAACCTCATTGCACTGAGAAGGCCTCATGGACCATGTCTTATAAAGAGAAAAAGGAAGATGCCTATATACAGGTAGCCCTCAAGTTATGTCCATAGCTGAGCCTGGCAATTACAGTCGTAATTCCATCTGTTTTGGTTCATGTGCATAAGTGCACCACCCAACTCATCTGGAAGTCAAGCCTATCTCTTATTAGCTGGCTGAAGAACCTGGCATCCATTCTAGAATCAGAAGGCACCAACTTAAGCTATGAGGAGGGAGAGAAGGAATGGAATTGAATGGAATGGAAATAGAGCAGGGATGGAACAGAACAGGAATGGAATGGAATAGAAAATATGGAATAGAATAGAATAGAGTAGAATAGAATAGAATAGAATAGAATAGAATAGAATAAGGATATAGAATAGAATAGAATAGAATAGAATAGAATAGAATAGAATAAGGATATAGAATAGAATAGAATAGAATAGAATAGAATAGAATAAGGATATAGAATAGAATAGAATAGAATAGAATAGAATAGAATAGAATAGAATAGAATAGAATAGAATAAGGATATAGAATAGAATAGAATAGAATAGAATAGAATAGAATGGAATGGAATGGAATGGATGGATGGATGGAAGGAAGGAAGGAAGGAAGGAAGGATACACTCATTAAAAAAACCTCATTAATTAAATTGGGAGTTTCCAAATCACCACTAAAATTACATTTCAGCAACATTCGACAACGAGCTTCACCCTGAGACTCTGTGTGACTAACGTAGATGGAAAGATAGACACATCCATAGAACGGAAGCATTAAAAAGGCAAATTAATTGCCTGGCCTATGCCCAATTCCAACATCTTGTGCATCCCTGTGCAACTGGTTATGGTGGGCCGCAGAGGACGATGGTTCTCCCAGCTCTGCAGTGAGGCCATTAAGAGGAATTCGGGCACTCCCAAACCCCTGGATCTGTGCCGTTTATGGAGACATGAACCAGATGCTTGGCAAATACTTTTTATGGAGGTGGTTCGTAAGCAGAACGGCCACACAACTGGGAAAAAGGTCCTGCCCCAGGGAGCGAAGGAGACAAAAAAAAGGGGGGGGCAGAAACATGCCTAACTACCTCCTGAGACAGATGAAGGGTGCCCCCACACCAAGGAAAAAAAAAGATGCACCTTCTGGCTATGTGATAGGGGCATAAAGCTTCAGTTGCCAAAGATCTAAAAACGCAGCTCTCAGCAAAAGAAAAAGAAAAAAAAAAAGAAAAAAGAAAAAAAAACAGAACACCTGGGGGGAAAGGGGGAGCGTTCTTCACCACTGCTCCTGAACTATTTTTAAACTGCTGATAAAACCTAGAGAGGCTTCTCTTTAAACTGTGCCAGGCTCAAGGACAGGAAGGACAGCCATGCTAAGAAACAACACAAAGGAAAAAGGGGGAGGGGGGGAGAGAGAGAGAGAAGTTGAGTGGAGAGATAATAGATAAATAGGCAATAAATACACATATATGTTATCTATCTATCTATCATCTATCTGACACTATCTATCCATCTGTCTACCTATCCACCATATTTGTCTGTCTATCAACATCTATATATCCATCCATCAAATCTCTATCTATCTATCTATCTATCTATCTATCTATCTATCTATCTATCTATCTATCTATCTATCCTCAAATCTATCCATCAAATCTATCTATCATACCTACCTACTTACCTATCCATCCATCCATCCTACCTACCTACCTATCCATCCACCCTACCTATTTATCCATCCATCCATCCTACCTACCTACCTACCTATCTACCCATCCATCCATCCAATCTATCTCAATCAATCAATCAATCAATCAATCAATCAATCAATCAATCGTATATATATTGTCTTGGAGAGCAAAGGTATCAGATGACCTCTTTTCCTTCACCTAGGGGCCAGGAGAAACATTCTCCATTATTATAAGCCCAGGATATGCTGTTATTCCCACCAAGCAATTCCCCCCCCCTTCATCTCCCCTTGCCTCATCCCCCCATCTCTTGCCCTCTCTTCCTCTTTCCAAACACCAGCCGAGCAAAAAACAACAGCCCATTCCCTCTCGTTTACCCAGGGGCAGAGCAGCTCCCAACCTTATATTCTTGCCTTTTCAAATCAAGGCAGACACCTGAGACGACCGAAAAAGAAAAAAGAAAGGAAAAAAAGAAAAAGAAGAAAAAAAAGGAAAGGAAAGGAAAGAAAAGGCTCCCCAAAGCTGCCTCGGCCAGCTACATGCTGGTCACTCTTTCTTGTCAACTCTGATTTATTGCCTCCTTGGTGTTCAATTTCACATTTTGTTCTCATCATATCCGCCGCCTCGTGATGATTCCACGCTGACCCCTGGAGGGCAGGCCACGAATATTGATAAAACAATTATCTGTTAGCCGTTCATTTGATTTTCCATTTCAATTACAGATTGCAGGAGGTAGAAGGGGAAAGATTGCACCATTGATTTCCAAGCTTCAGCCCGCCGCCCCCCCTACTCCCTCCCTCCCTCCCTGCAACCTTACGACAAGAGGTTGTTGTTTTTTTTGCCTTCACCGTTGGACAATGAACACGTTGGAGGCCACCAAGCTCTCCAAAGAGCCTCCGGTTTCCCCCTCGGCTGTGTCTTCATCCCTTTTCCTTTTGGATTTGCGCTCTCCTCGCCTGGAACCTACCTCCTCCCTACGTGCGCAAAGATGCAACCGGAGGAGGAGAACTGGGTCAGCAGACATGGCAGCCTCAAAAGAGTGCCCAAAATAGCCTTGAGAAAATTAACAGCTTTGAAGCAAGGCCAGTGGCGGGGACAAGGAGGAGGGAAGGAGAGAAGGAGGGAGAGGAGAGGAGAGGAGAGGAGAAGAGAGGAGAAGGGGGAGGGCGGACAGACACACTGGGTGCAATTTTCTCCCGATGCAGTAACAATTAACCTGATTTATTTCCCTCCTTCTAAAACTCTCTTGACTTATATTCAGTATTTATGGGGAGAGGGTTCAACGAGGTGGTCCCTGAAGGTAAACACACGTAGGAGTCTGGCCAAGTTTCCACACACACTGGGTTGGGATGGAGAATAAAACCTGTAGGGGAGGACACAAAGCCAGTTTGGACATCTACTCCTGAGTAATAGTAAAAAAAAAAGTAATAGTAAAACTGTGCGGTCCTGGATGGTCTCTGAGCTTGGCGGTTTTTTTGGCAGACGTCTGGTGACCCAGCTAGGGAACGTCATCAGTGCTAGGTAACTTATGATGACCCCTAGTTGGGTCGTGAAACGTGGGCAAGAAAACCAAGTTTAAGAGAGCACCGAGGACCCCAAAAGATAGTCTATCAAAACATCTCCAGTGCAAGAGAGGGCGGGGTTTATATAGTAGCTACATGACGTTACCTAGTTGGGTCATAACACAGCAGGAAAGCCATCAAGGTCAAAGACCCACCAAGGACCCCACAGTTCAACCCTGAGCTACAAATAATCTATGGGTATTAGTAGCCAATCCGAGGAAGAGCTATCTGCCGTGTAGCTCAAGGAGATGAGCAAGGAAAGAGCCCTCTACTGCCACCTTGACCAAAACACATCCAAGAACCCGCTCATCATTTGTCTGCAAAGTTTCTGAGATGTCCTTCTCAACAGAAGCTCCTGGCCAAAAAATTGGTTCTATTTTATCAGATGCTCTTCAAAATGAGGAGGGGGAAAATAGTTTTGGATTCCCCTCCCATCAAAACAACCATCCAAAAAGGTCTCCATGACTAAGAAATGAAGGAAGTTTCAATAAAGAAGGAGTGAAATGAGGGGTCCCTGTTGTTTTCTTGCAGATGTTTCACTACCCAAATTTGGTAACGTTCTCTTCCTGGGAACTTTCTCTTCCTAGGTAGAACGAGGAGCAAGGGACCGTGTCAGTTCTTCACTAGAGAGAAATCCTCTAGTTCTCCACAGCCTTTTTGGCTTCTCATTCTTTTCTAGGTAGTTCAACCAACTACCTAGAACAGGCCAGAAAGAATTTCTCCCAGGGGGATTAATCCCTTGGAGAAGACGGAGGAGCCAAGAAGGCAGGAGAACAATGGAGGAATAAATCGACTCTCAACCAGACGTGTTGTCCCTGCCAAATCCTACATTCCATCACATCTAAGATCAAAAATTGGTGGGAGGGCAACGAGGCTGTAGCACGGTGGGGAGAAAAAAAGGGGGAACATTCCTCTGCTTGGGATCCGCAAAATAAGCACAAGCCCACACCCACGCAGGCATGCCCGCACACGCACACACCAAAACCATCATCCACCTCTTCAAAATGAGGCAGAAAAAAATCTATGTACATTTAATCTGGAGGCGTTTAGGGGTTTTTCCTGTTTTAAAATGGTTTTAGTCTTTTTTAATGGTAATCATTAAATAATGTAATTGTAATTGCAATATGTGTGTGTGTATGTATGCATGTATGTATGTATGCATGTATATACATATAGATGCCTATCTCTATCATCTCTCTTTCTTTATCTCTCTTTCTCTTTCTCTCTCTCTCTCTACATATCTACATGCATTTTCTCTCTCTCTCTCTCTCTCTCTCTCTCTCTCTCTCTCTCTCTCTCTCTCTCCATATCTACATGCATTTTAAGCTACCTGGAGTCACTCACTGAGATGGATAGCTAAGGACATTGACTGAATGAATGAATGAATGAATGGATGGATGGATGGATGAATGAATGAAACCCAGAAGGTCGTAAGCAAGAAAGAGTAGGGGAGATGGGTGATTTCTCCAACGTCAAAAGCTACACGAAGCTTTTTGCAAAACCTTGCAAGGTTTTCTCCATCTAACACACCTGCCGACGCAAAAACGGCGAGTAAATCTCCTCCGTCTCGGGGGCCCTAGGTGCTCTCCTGCGCACACGGAAACCGCCGGAAGGCAAACCGAGTTTGTCTTGCATTGGCCCTTATTCTCTCCACACACCCATGCCTACACACCAGCACACAAACCCAGGCAGCAGCAGGGCCTGTTTGGGATTCTCCCTTTGGCTGATGCCATCTCCCACACACACAGACACACACACACAAACACACACAGCCCGGTGCCAAAGAGACCATCATCCCTTGTTAAACACAACTTTATTAAATATTTCACCTGAGAAGATGAGAAGACTCTCTCTCTCTTTCTCTTTCTCTCTCTCTCCAGGCAGTGATCCAGGACGGTCACTCATTCAAACAGAAAAAGTGCTCATGCCTTACTAGGCACCATTCCGCTTCAACGGCTAGCTCAGCTCTTAGGGGTATTTTCACATGGCCTAGCTTAAGAAAAAAAAAAAGTTCAGCCTTTGATCGAGGTTTAGTGCCCCGGGC
Source organism: Protobothrops mucrosquamatus (assembly GCF_001527695.2). Lineage (NCBI taxonomy): Eukaryota > Metazoa > Chordata > Lepidosauria > Squamata > Viperidae > Protobothrops > Protobothrops mucrosquamatus. Next base: position 251,265 of record NW_015387423.1, read on the forward strand.
GATGCGGTGGGTAAGAGGGAAAAGGGTGTCTTCTCGGGTTTTTGTGCCATGCGCTGGGGTCGGTCCCATCTCCTCCCAGCCTCGGTATTTCCCCTCTCAGCCCTGATTGTCTGCAGCAATTAAGGTAATGAACTAGCCGGAGTAACCAGCCATAATGAGCCTCTTTTGTTCTCTGGATTCTTATGAACTTCCCTTGTTCACAAGGAAAACACGCTCGGAGCGCCCGGAGGCTGCACGCTGCACACAGCTTGCGGGAAAATATAGATCCGCTTCCATGACGCCTTCAGGGTTGTGATTTTCTTTATCATTTTAACACACCTACAATATTTCGCTACACTGCAAGCTCTCGGGCTCGGCCCACGCCAATTTGAGATTCCCTGGAAATATTGTGACGTTTTGCCAGGGATTTGTTTTCGGTTTCTGGGAAAAGATAATGTGACAGATCTACTGGAAGCGCAATCGGGTATGCACACGCATCGTGGTTCTTTCCGGGTGTTTCTTACACGATAAACACCAAGCAGAGGGAAGGAAATGTGCACAGTTTAGGAAGAGGGGACTGCTAGTGTTTCCCAACCTCAGGGCAACTGGAAGATGTGTGGACTTGGACTCCCAGGATCCTCCAGCCAGCTTCCTTGTGGACTGCTGATTTGAGGAACCAGCTTGCTGGCTGGAGAATTCTGGGAGATGAAGTCCATACGTCTTTCAGTTGCCAAGGTTGAGAAACAGTGGACTACAGGAAGAAACATTTATTTGCCGTTTATTACCAAGAGTGTCTCCTAGGCCATCTCCATGCATTTCAAAGATGAGTCCCGTTGGAGAAGTCTCCCATGTAAATATGCATCTTCTCCAAGGGAACTCATGTGAGGTATTTATGGAGGAGGAGGAGGAGGAGGAGGAGGAGGAGGAAGAGGAAGAGGAGGATGGGCTGCCACAAGAAAGAGGGGGTCAACCTATTTCTCCAAAGCACCCAAAGGCAGGACAAGAAGCAACGGATGGAAACTCATCAAGGAGAGAAGCAACCTGGAACTAAGGAAATCTCGGAGGGAAGACAACAAGGAGCATCTATGTGGGTTGGCCAGCCCGGTAGCCAACAAACACAAGTTGCGCGTATAGTCCCATGACCCTTTCCCCACAACCTCTACCTGATCCTCTTACCCACTTCTCTTAGGGGCGACACCCACAACCCTATAACCCATCCCAGAAAATTGGAACACGCCAACCCGGAGCTGCACAGCGCTCTACTCTCTCTTGGTGTGTGGGTGTACGTGTGGGTCTTTGTATCCCTTCATCCTTCATGGGCTTATCTCCCTACTTAGGAGCGGTGGGGTCTGCTCCAGTTCCTGTTTCCTTCGTTCTCCCTCCCCCCATCTTTTTTTTTTTGCATGCTATAAAGCTTTTTTCTCCCTTCCCACCCACCCACCCACCCTGCGTATTGCAGAATCCAATGCGGCTCTGATCTTTCATCTTAACACATTCTCTGGCCCCAAATTTCAGTGCAATCTCACCTCGTTTCTCCATACTACATTAACCCCTGGCAATTGCCTTCCAAATGACCCCATTAAGCTGTAATTGCCTCAGCAGGCCTGCACTTTCGCTTGTAATTCTGTCCCTCTCATCTCCCAGACGTTCTCTCAGCGTCATTTCAAGTTCTGGCTCCCTTCACCGAGCTCAGCTTATGACCTCGCTGTTCCGTGGCCAGAATGACTACTGAAAGCATCGCCGAGACAGAATTCCATTACTTTTTTTTTTTCTTTTTAAATAAGGAAAAAAAAATATCTCCCATACCCTGAATGTAATGTTCTTTGATGACCATTGTCAAGGATATCAAACACCAGCCATTGTAGTCTTTTGTTCCTCTAGGGCTGCTTTCTCTTCTTTCTTTCTTTCTTTCTTTCTTTCTTTCTTTCTTTCTTTCTTTCTTTCTTTCTTTCTTTCTTTCTTTCTTTCCTTCCTTCCTTCCTTCCTTCCTTCCTTCCTTCCTTCCTTCTTTCTTTCTTTCTTTCTTTCTTTCTTTCTTTCTTTCTTTCTTTCTTCCTTCCTTCCTTCCTTCCTTCCTTCTTTCTTTCTTTCTTTCTTTTTCTCTCTCTCTCTCTTTTCCTCCCTTTCCACTGATTAATCTTCCTCATTGTTAGGAATTTTCTCCTTAGTTCCAGGTTGCTTCTCTCCTTGGTTAGTTTCCATCCGTTGCTTCTTGTCCTGCCTTCAGGGGCTTTGGAGAACAGCTTGACTCCCTCTTCTTTGGGGCAGCCCCTGAGATATTGGAGCACTGCTATCATGTCCCCGCTCGTCCTGCTCTTCATTAAACTAGACATACCCAGTTCCAGCAACCGTTTTACAGATGGTTTTGATTCTGACCAAGCCGTTTAATTAATTGTAATTTGTAGAATACAGAACACCGTGGGATGGGGGGGGGGGAAGAGAGCAGTAAGTGGTTTTCCTATACTGTACGTCAAAATCTACAAACTTTCAGATGACAAGGGGTAGGCATCTCTTCAAACTGTTTTTTTTTTTTCTCAACTCCTTTCCTCCGAATTAAAGATCGGTAGAAAAAGAAAGGGAGGGCATGGCTCCGGGGTCTAAATATTAGGATCTCCTAGCTCTTTAAAGAGTACTGTGAAGCAGAAAGGTTGACACGTCTTCCCTGAACTTCATGGCTGGGTGAGTATTTGAATCCTGATCTTCTCAGCGTGAGTTTAACACGCTATCTGCTGCAGCACCAAGTTCTTGACAGCACGTTGGCTGGCAAGAAAACTCCGGATCGGAAGCAAAAACTCCAGAGATGTTTTCAAGTCTGCCTCAAAATGACTTTTTTTTTCCACAGCAGCCTTTATGGTGTGTGTGTGTGTGAGAGAGAGGTCAGAGCTGAACTGTGGAGTCCTTGGTGCTGTTTGAGCTTGGTCTTTGGCTTGCAGACGGTTTACGACCCAACCAGGTAACATCATCAGTGCTAGTTGAGTGTGCCTTGCTCCTTGCTTACATACAGTAGCTCTGAACTTAGTTGTTGGCTTGTGGATGTTTCATTACCCAACTAGATAACATAATCAGTTCACTGATGATCATCCTTGGTCATTACCCGGTACAGATGATGTTCCCTAGTTGGGTAATGAAACATCTGCAAGCGAACAACCCAGTTCAAAGAGCACCAAGGACCCCATAGCCCTTGTCTTTCTCCTCCTCTTCTTCCTTCTCCCCCTCCACAGACCATGCTCCCTTCTAACGCTGATGATGTTACCTAGTTGGGTAATGAAATGCCTGCAGGAAAACCACAAAGCTCAGAGGANATGACCTCGCTGTTCCGTGGCCAGAATGACTACTGAAAGCATCGCCGAGACAGAATTCCATTACTTTTTTTTTTTCTTTTTAAATAAGGAAAAAAAAATATCTCCCATACCCTGAATGTAATGTTCTTTGATGACCATTGTCAAGGATATCAAACACCAGCCATTGTAGTCTTTTGTTCCTCTAGGGCTGCTTTCTCTTTCCTTCCTTCCTTCCCTTCCCTCCCCTCTCCTTCCTTCCTTTCTTCCTTCCTTCCTTCCTTCCTCTTTCTTTCTTTCTTTCTTTCTTTCTTTCTTTCTTTCTTTCTTTCTTTCTTTCTTCCTTTCTTTCTCTCTCTCTCTCTCTCTCTCTCTCTCTCTCTCTCTCTCTCTCTCTCTCTCTTTTCTTCCCTTTCCACTGATTAATCTTCATCATTGTTAAGAATTTTCTCTTTAGTTCCAGGTTGCTTCTCTCCTTGGTTAGTTTTCATCCGTTGCTTCTTGTCCTGCCTTCAGGGGCTTTGGAGAACAGCTTGACTCCCTCTTCTTTGGGGCAGCCCCTGAGATATTGGAGCACTGCTATCATGTCCCCGCTCGTCCTGCTCTTCATTAAACTAGACATACCCAGTTCCAGCAACCGTTTTACAGATGGTTTTGATTCTGACCAAGCCGTTTAATTAATTGTAATTTGTAGAATACAGAACACCGTGGGATGGGGGGGGGGGAAGAGAGCAGTAAGTGGTTTTCCTATACTGTACGTCAAAATCTACAAACTTTTAGATGACAAGGGGTAGGCATCTCTTCAAACTGTTTGGTTTTTTTTCTCAACTCCTTTCCTCCAAATTAAAGGTAGAAAAAGAAAGGGAGGGAATGGCTCCAGGGTCTAAATATTAGGATCTCCTAGCTCTTTAAAGAGCACTGTGAAGCAGAAAGGTTGACACGTCTTCCCTGAACTTCATGGCTGGGTGAGTATTTGAATCCTGATCTTCTCAGCATGAGTTTAACACGCTATCTGCTGCAGCACCAAGTTCTTGACAGCACGTTGGCTGGCAAGAAAACTCCGGATCGGAAGCAAAAACTCCAGAGATGTTTTCAAGTCTGCCTCAAAATGACTTTTTTTTCCACAGCAGCCTTTATGGTGTGTGTGTGTGTGTGTGTGTGTGTGTGTGTGTGTGTGAGGTCAGAGCTGAACTGTGGAGTCCTTGGTGCTGTTTGAGCTTGGTCTTTGGCTTGCGGACGGTTTACGACCCAACCAGGTAACATCATCAGTGCTAGTTGAGTGTGCCTTGCTCCTTGCTTACATACAGTAGCTCTGAACGTAGTTGTTGGCTTGTGGTTGTTTCATTACCCAACTAGATAACATAATCAGTTCACTGATGATCATCCTTGGTCATTACCCAGCACGGATGATGTTCCCTAGTTGGGTAATGAAACATCTGCAAGCGAACAACCCAGTTCAAAGAGCACCAAGGACCCCATAGCCCTTGTCTTTCTCCTCCTCTTCTTCCTTCTCCCCCTCCACAGACCATGCTCCCTTCTAACGCTGATGATGTTACCTAGTTGGGTAATGAAATGCCTGCAGGAAAACCACAAAGCTCAGAGGATATCAAGAAGCCAACAGTTCAACCCCAAGTCTCTACTTTTGATTACGAGTTAAAAGATTCAACTCCCATGAATCGAAAGCTTTGGTCCCTAAACTAAGGAGTGGTCCAGGCAAGGCGATAAAAAAAAGAACGCTGTTATCCTATTGTCTTGTTGAACAAATCCATACTGGTCAAGCATTTCTTATAGCCTCAGCTCTGAGCCGAAGAAGAAACCAAATAACGCCAAGGAGAGAGAGAGACACACACACACACATACACACAAACAAGGAGAGAGAGAGAGAGAGAGATGCTCCCATATGCATTAATGCTTCTGAAAACTGATGCAGTGTCAACATGAATGTGTTTTACAGTAAAATTGAGTGTCATGGCCAAAGTGGATCCAATGTTTCTCTGCAGGCTAATGCAGTCGCGGCAGGCTACAATTGAGTGAAGCTGTCATGCACGGTGATGCTTGGCTTCAATAAGGCAAGCTCTGCTATTGGAAGACCAGCCAAGGAAAGGAAAACCCTGGCACAGCAAAAGAGCTTCAGTTCCGTCTCTTTTGCAAATGCGTGCCCTGACTGGAGCCTTTAGGAGCAGAATAGCAGAGTCGGAAGGGGCCCTGGAGGTCTTCTCGTCCAGCCCCCTGCTCAAGCAGGAAACCCTACACCGTTCCAGACTAGTGGCTGTCCAATCTCTTCTTAAAATCCTCCAGTGATGGAGCACCCACAACTTCTGGAGGCAAGTCGTTCCACTGGTTAATTGTTCTCACTTTTGGGAAGTTTCTCCTTAGTTCTAGGTTGCTTCTCTCCTTGGTTAGCTTCCATCCGTTGCTTCTTGTCCTGCCTCCAGGCGCTTTGGAAAATAGGCTATCTAAAAAGGTTGTCTAAAAGAAGGGATTTTTTTAAAAAAACAACAACAACACCTGACTAATATTTCACAGCTCTAAAAGTTAGGCTGATCGTGTATTTTTTTTTAACCGTTCTTTATTCCCATTTGCAAACGGCCCTTGCGCTAAGTGGTTATCTCATGTTTTGAATTCTTGACTTGCTCTGGCCTAATTAGAATTCTAGCCATTTGCATATTTTCTCTCCCTTTTTTTTTCCCCTTTCTTTTTTTAATAATCCACCTTAAGCAGGGTTTAGGGTGGAAAACTGCTGAGGTCTTCTATATCCAACCGGAGATTTGCTGGCGTTCAGCATTAAGCCTTTGCGAAATGCCACCGCTTTTGAGTAATTAGCCAGGGGGGGGGGGGGAAAACAACGAGCCCCAACTTTTAGATAGCAGCTGCGGCCCAGGAAACTTTGCAGATCGAAGAAGTGGTGGCTGTCTCTGAAAAGCCCACATTTGTGTCTGTAAAGCTTCACCCTCCAAATTTCGCTTCAGGGCCGCGGCAGGACGGATCATGAATCCCACCGCAAACGCTGTCCACCGGTGAATCATGACAGCTGGGAAGGTGGGATATAAATTTAATGCAAAAAAAAAAAAAAAAAGGAAGGGGCAGAAATCCAGTTGCTGGGAAGCCAAGCAGCTGCGACCGAGCAGGATGAAAAAGTAGAAAGCGAGCTGGGTACAAAAATCTTCAGTGGGGGAGGACGATCTATTTATTTCAAAGAGTTCCCCCCCATCTGTGAAAACATTTCTGTGGGACCCTCCAAGGCCAGCTGTTGTGCCCCGTTCATGCATCGCCCACCTCCACTGGTCTGTGACTTTCTCATTTAACTAGGTCGCACACAGGACAGTTCCACCAGGCGCCGTGGGAGTGACGGAACGGTCCCACAACAATGCTAGTCGCATTCTACGGGAGATGTTTGGGAAATGACAGCTTGGCGGGCCAGGCGTCCTCCCCCTCCTACCAGCAGCCAGCATTCTGGCTCGCTCGAGAGTCAGTGATCCCCTCCCGGGGCTGTCTTTGACCCAGTCTCTCTGGGATCACTGCTTTGCCCTGAGGGATCTAAACAGAACTCAGCTCAACGTCAACCAGAAAGCAGGAGAACCTCACTGGGAAGCTAGAAGCCATTCTGGAAGGGGAGGTCCATCCATTTGCTACACTGGTGTAGGAGAAGAGCAGGGGGCGGTGTTAAGCAAGTCATCAGCCTAGAGTCATTGCATTGCCACAAACAGTCCAAGTTCAACCCTCTTGAATTCCATTGACCTTTATCTGGCACCATTTTAGCACTGTAGGTTAGCCGAGTAGATTCTTGCGTATAGACTTCAGCAACAAATATTCTGACCTTGATCCTTCCCGCTGGACAACTGGTGTTCAAATCTCCTGCAAACTAAACATTATCCCACAATTGGTCATCCTAAGGAAGGCAATTCTACCCACTTTCTGCAGAAGCCGCTCAAACCAAACTGCTACTTAAACTCCATTAGAAAGGAAAGATGCCCTTCTTGCTTTGGGGCACGTATCAGGGTCTTGGTGACCACCGCCTTGCTCTATTGATTGACTGGACATGTGGATAGCCACCCTTCTTGTAATCGTGATTCAAAACCAACTGTAGCAATAAAAACAAAGCAACAATGACCCAAGGGAGACTATCATGGTGCCCCAAGATAATTCAATCCAATCCATACAATGACAGTTATCTTGAGAAAAAAATAGCCTTGATCTCCTCATCTGACTTTCCGGTTCCACGCCTGAGGAAGCATCCAGGTCTTCAAGGACTTATGAAATATTGGCACCAGATAAGGGTCAACAGAATTCAAGAGGGGTTGGACTTGGACTCTTTGTGGGAACACAATGATTCTAAAATGATAACACGTTTAACACCATCCCCACAGCTCTACCTGCTCTTCTCCCACATCTCCCTTCTGATCTGGTAGGATGGACAGAAACAATTAGAGCAAACCCGTCCTACAAATAATGTCCTTGTGAGTTGGCCCATTGTCTACTGGGCACCAGCTAGAAATCTAGGAGAAAAAAATGGTCTGATAGAGCAGGGAACAGACCTTTCCAAGTTCACCTTCCAACTCTGTTATTCTATTCTATTCTATTCTATTCTATTCTATTCTATTCTATTCTATTCTATTCTATTCTATTCTATTCTATTCTATTCCTTTTAGATTGTGCTCTCCTTTGTCGTCTTAAAACAAGCCATTCCCAGAAGAACACAAGAGAAATTTGAACCATTTGAACCAAGGGCTTATTGAAAAGACCATTAAACGCCCTACCAGCTGTACTTAAGACTCTATTCTGAAAAGGTTACCCTCTCTTCCCCCCCCTCAAAGAACCCTTCCCCCCCCCAGATGCATACAAGTGCTTTTGTGAAATCTACAACTAAGATATTACATTTGCTCTCAATCAAATGCTCTTCATAGGGCAAGGAGGAATTTATGGGTTGGAAGAGGAATACCCCAAACCAAAAAAAAAACAAAAAAACAACAACAACCCAGCCAGCAAAATCAAACCAGACTAACCAGAAATTAAAACACTGGTCCCAAACTCTGCAACGCAAAACCTCTTTGTCTGAGCCGAGCGGATTCGGACCCACAGCGACAAAGCGCCCAACTCACCTGGGTAAATATATCCCCCCCTCCTTCCTGCTTTGACGGTGCTTATTATTAATAGCTGTAAACAACAGTAATTGGAATGTGCTGACAAACTCGCCATTCATTCCACCAGCCTCTCCCCCCCCCCTTATTTTTATTGCAGGATTTGTAATATTATCCAATTAGACCTGCCCCTATGATTCAAATGGCATCGGAACCTCAACTTGCAAATCTGCAGAAGTGACAACGTGGCTGTAAATTTTGAGGTCCTTCTCCGAAGCTGGAGGGAATAGAAATGAATGCGACTCGTTGTTTGTTTAACTCTCTCCTTCCATGCTTCGCAAAGCCACTTTCGGCTCCGTAGTGATTTTTAAAGGCTGAATCCATAAAAGGATGGCACGGTTCCTAATGAAAGAACCAGCAAGAACATTCCCACCAACCAACACCGACAGGGCAAGTTATTAGCATATAAAATGAGAGCAAGCCCCACTCCCTTCCAGCACTGATGATGTTACCTAGTTGGGTAATGAAACGTCCGCAAGAAAACAACCAAGCTCAGAGAGTGCCATGGACCCTACAATCCGCCTCCTCCTCCTCCTCCTCCTCCTCCTCCTCCTCCTCCTCCTCCTCCTCCTCCCTGCAAACCCCACTCCCTTCTAAAACTGATGATATTATCTACTTGGGTCATGAAATGTCTCAAGAAAACAAGCAAGCTCAGAGACCACCAAAGACCTCCCAGTTCAACGTTGAGCTACAAATTCTCTCTTCTATTCGAGTGGACACCCAGATCAGCAGAGATTAACACCAGGATTAATATCAGACCAACAATCAAACAGTAAACCACAGCCTGATCAAAGAGCCAGCAAGATCACTCTGACCGACCAACGCTGGCAAGTTCTTGTTAGGTATACGATCCTTTTCCTGACGCACCCAAGTTTTTTCTCACTGATCTGTGAAAATTATGTTCCTAAATTGCCTGGGTTCCTCGTTTAGTCCCCTAACCTCTTTTGGCTGTCCTCTCTGGGAGAAAATAGGATATTGATGAATAAGCAAGAGCCACAGGGAAGCCTTACAGGCAGAAGATCACTAAAGGAAGAAGAGAAAGGGGAAGAACATACCAACGCAAAGAGGTTCTCCTTGGGGAAAAAAACCAACCTGAAATTTAGTTTTCAGGTTTTACATTCTCACTTTTGATTTTTTCCCCCCACGTTTTTGTCCCCAAACCAGGATGGAAAAACTGCCAGCTGAGCTCTGGATTTTGTTCTCACGCCAAATACATTTATGAATTTTTAGGATGGCTTCTTCTCAGCCCCATTCTTGAATTCTCCATGGAAAGCATGGGGAAGCTTTAGAATTTTCCCCTCTGAACCTACTTATGGCTACATAGTCAATAAGCCATTTCAGATATGGGTCAATGTTTCCAGACGTTCCTTCCCCTTCGACCTCTCTCTCTCTCTCTCGCTCTCTCCTTCCCCCAAATGCAGGCACAAATCTCCCTTAGTTAATTCAGAGCCATCAAGTCAGATTTGAGTCACGGTGACGGGCGGCATGGAGAAATGCTTGCTAACTTGTCCTTGTCTCGGTAATAACTCTCAGCTTTCCCAAGGACGTTCCTGTTATCGCTCTGGTCCCTGTCCATCTATCTAGCCTTCTTCAATAGAGTGAACCAGAAGTGGGCAGCCCCTGGCTTGTAGGCTGGCCACTAAAAGACCCCCCCCTCCAAATATCTGTTGGGCAGAACAATGGTTAATGTCTTTATAAAAAAAAATAAATTCGCCTCAAAAGAGGTACGAAACTGATAGAAGAGAATATTGGTAGCTCAGGGTTGAATTTTGGTGCTCTCTGAGCTTGGTGCTTTTCTTGTAGATGTTTCATGACCCAACTAGATAACATCAGCAGTGCTAGAAGGGGATGGATTTACCCTCTTTTTTTATAGGGGTGGCTTGCTGTATGTCAATGTTGGTGGAAGTGTGGGTAGTTCCTTGATTAGGGTATTGTTTTCCGCTTGTTTGTCTGGTGTTAATCCCTGCTTATCTAGGTACTGTTTAGAGACAAGGAGCCAACTCCACACTCTCTCGCACTGATGGTGTTCCCTAGTTGGGTAATGAAACATCTGCAAGAAAACAACCAAGCTCAGAGAGCACCAAGGACCCCACAGATAGGAAGCTTTTGGTTGATCTCCCCATAGCGTTTTTGAAAAAGCCTACAAAATGTTCTCCAGAAAATTAAGGCGTTCCTCTGGACTAGGGGTGACATGATAGCAGGGTTCCAATCTCTCAGGGGCTGCCCCAAAGAAGAGGGAGTCAAGCTCTTCTCCAAAGCGCCTGAAGGCAGGACAAGAAGCAACGGATGGAAACTGACCAAGGAGAGAAGCAACCTAGAATTAAGGAGAAACTTCCTGACAGTGAGAACAATTAACCAGTGGAACAACCTGCCTCCAGAAGCGGTGAATGCTCCAACACTGGAAGTTTTTAAGAAGAGACCGGACAGCCATTTGTCTGAAATGGTCTAGGGTCTCCTGCCTGAGCGGGAGGATGCACTAGAAGACCTCCAAGGTCCCTTCCAACTCTGTTATCCTGTAAATATTAGAGCTTCGACTTACTTTCTCCTTGGATGCTGCCTTAAAAAGTATACAGGTGTGGAACCCTGAACAGGTAACGACATCAGACCCCAAAACCTGCCACCAGCCCGTTCTGAAGATCAGCCTCAGCATCACCCACAAGGCAAACAGTCTAGGAAATAAAGACACCCCCCTCCATCACGCCGAAGAAAAGGAGCCGAAGAGGACTTTTCCAGCTCCCCCGCCCCAAATCGGGTTTAAAAAAGAAAAAGAAAAAAAGAAAGAAAGAAAAAAATATCCCGATACAAAGCAGAAACTGACAATGCATTTTTCCTTTCAGTTTTAATCAGCTTTCCTGTTGTACAAGCGCAGCAGACAGTGACGCGAGATTCTGCCTCCCAACTTCCCTTCACCTTTGTCGCTACACCAGGGACACCGTGTCAAGATTGTTCAGCTTTTTTGATGAGTGCTGCGTGAGTAACTAATGTGTAAATGCAGATACCTATAGAAAGCCATTCTGACAGTGATGTATTGCAAACGGGTTCCAGATGTCGGCAAGGAACGCTTGGCCGAGCACCTGGGGCCCAGTTAACCGAAGCATCGAAGCACCACCCAAACAGGCTTCAACTCAATCACCGGGTTTTTAACTCTCCAATTATAATCTTATTAACAAAACCGTGGCACTCGGCGGAGGGGCTGGCTTTCCTTGCTTTGACTCCAGAGGGGAACGGGTTTTTTTCCCCCCTTTCCTATTGCATGTTAATTTTACAGGGAGGCAGGCTGAGGAAGGGAGGAAGTGAAGTTGTAGGTTGGGCTGGGCGAGAGAGAGGCATTGTTTTGAGGTCACCCACCAAAAAAATCACCCAATGCTGCAAGAATCAGGAGCCTCTGGAATAGAATAGAATAGAATAGAATAGAATAGAATAGAATAGAACCCAAAATGAATTCAATAGAATCCAAAATGAATAGAATAGAATAGAATAGAATAGAATAGAACCCAAAATGAATTCAATAGAATCCAAAATGAATAGAATAGAATAGAATAGAACCCAAAATGAATTCAATAGAATCCAAAATGAATAGAATAGAATAGAATAGAATAGAATATAGAGAATAGAATAGAATAGAATAGAACCCAAAATGAATTCAATAGAATCCAAAATGAATAGAATAGAATAGAATAGAATAGAATCCAAAATGAATTCAATAGAATCCAAAATGAATAGAATAGAATAGAATAGAACCCAAAATGAATAGAATAGAATAGAATATAGAGAATAGAATAGAATAGAATAGAATAGAATAGAATAGAATAGAGTGTAGAGTAGAGTAGAGTAGAGTAGAGTAGAGTAACAGTGTTGGAAGGGACCTTGGAGGTCTTCTAGTCCAACCCCCCTTGCTCAAGGCAGGAGACCTTATACCATCCTAGTCAAATGATTGTGCAGTCTATCTTTGAAAGCCTCCAGTGATGGAGCACCCACAACCTCTGAAGGTAAGCTGTTCCGTTGATTAACTGTTCTTACTATCAGGACATTTCCCCTTTGTTCTCCTCCCTTAGATCTCTCTTTAATGGACTTCCACCCATTGCATATTTTGTCCTGCCTTCAGATACTTTGGAGAAGAAGCCAGTCCCCTCTTCTCTGTCAGAGCCCCTCAAGTACTGGAAGACAGTTATCGTGTCCTCTCTTTGACAGACTAGACATGCATGGGTTCCCTCAACCATTCATCATACGATTTAGCCTCCAGACCCTTCATCCAGTGTTCTCCTCCTCCACGCACCTCTACCTTCTACAAAAATAAAAAGATTGTACGGATGAACTCAACGCAAGCATTTTCTGCAACATTGCATTAAACTGGCAGAGCTGCTGATTCCAGGAAAGAACCACCAAAGGAGGCAACTGGGTTTAACCCTTCCGTGAACGTTTCAAAGTCTTGCTTTATTCAGGGGTGTGGGGAAATAAAGGAAGCCAACTGCAGTTAGGAGGAATTGAAAGAGGTGTTTGATTTTCAGAATAAAGGTGGGGATGTTTAAAAGGTGCCTTTGGTGCTAAACCAGGCTGGATCAGGAGTCTAAACTATGTTAGTCAAGAGCAGGGCAGCAACCTTCATTAATCAATCTCATGTCTCAATTCTATCCTACCGATGCAAGTGCAAAAGAGAAAAAGAAAAGGATTAAGGAAAGCATAAACCTGGTCTGTCCCTTATCCCACTAAGCCTTAATATTGACTTAATATGTGAGTTCTTCTACTATGAAATATAAAACCTGGCTGGTGGCACTAAAGGAATGTGTGAATGGAGCAAAGAGAAAATAAAACCGTTGGTTCAATTGGAAGTCGATCTGCTTAGAATTTAAACTGGTCCACAAGGTCGGTTATGAAACAAACCATCTTTTTGATCTGGTTAAATGAGTGCAGATAGAGAGAGGGGCATCACCCCCACCCTTCCGTTACTAAAAGGCAGCCCCTCTTTCAGCGTGAAGCCGTCTGGACTTGGCAAGGGAGGGGAGGGGTAGAATCAGCCCTTGCAGTTCTCAAGCAGAGTAAAGAAGCAACTCAACCCACGATTCAGACAATAAGAGACTAATTACCTTCATGGCAGTCACATCGCTGCATCATTAATGCTAATGAGCTGCGGGGAACCGGGCGGACGCTCTAAGCAGAGTAAGTCAAGTGTTTAACCTAGAAAACTTTAAAAGAGAATAGCTGCAGTTTGGCTGAGACGTCAGCATTTTCTCCAAAGCAAAGTGCTCTCCCTACACCTGTCTGGATTCAACCTGCATCTCCACCTTGGCAACTTTCAGCTGGGTAGACTTCAATTCCCAGAATTCCTCTGCCAGCAAGCTGGGAATTCTGGGAGTTGAAGTCCACCCGGCTTAAGGTGGCTAAGCTCCAGAGATATTGCCCCACTCAAGAAGGATCCCAGAGGTAAAAAGATGGTGAGACCCCAGCGGTCGTCCCCGGAAGCAGCGGGAGAAAGCAAGGGGGTCTCTTTCATCCGGGACGGAGGAGACCCCCTCGGTCGCCACGCTTCTCCATCATATCCAGAGAGGCTAAAGGACTTGAGGTGGCAGAGCAATCCTTGACTTACGGCCGCAATTGAGCCTAAGATTTTGGTTGCTATGTGAGACATTTGTTAAGTGAGTTTGGCTCCATTTTAAGAAATTTTCTCGTAACTTTGAACCGTCACTAAATGAACTGCTGTAAACGGAGTGGACTTCCCCAGCCAAGATGGAGGATGGCCGGCTCTTTCAGGTAAACCAGACAGGACACGACTAAAGGGTTAAATCCTACAGGAACAGAATCTGGCAAGTTTCAAAGGACGAATCTCCCGCCATCCATTTTTACAGCCTGACCGACAAATAAAACGACATACTAAAAAAAAAAACCTTAACATTGAATCAAATTAGGATTGAACAAATCACAGCCTCCTGACAATTTACTCTTACAAAAGAGTAAAAAAAAAATCTTAATTTGACCCTTGAACATCAGTTATTACAAGGGGCGAGACTACCTGACCAGATTCACTTAGCAACTTAAGATTTTACGTCCTTCAAAGAATCCAGCAGTCACAAGAAACAGCTCCTGCCTCATTCGTTTTAAGAGGTTCTCCTGCCCCTCCTTGGAAGTTATAGCAATATTCTTCTTTATTTTTTTTAAAGGAAGAGAGGCAGAAGCACGAATAGGCAGTTGGATTAATAGCCCATTTTAATAGCACTAGCTGCTACCTCATAACCTTATCGCTCAATAAGTCTGGAAGGAATGAAATCTTGTGTCCACACTTCAAAAAAAAAAAGAGAGAGAGAGAGAGAAGCAGGCAGGACAAGGCCGGGGGTCTTCATCCCACCGATTCTTGGTTGTAAAATTCTTGTCCGTCTATTCCTACAAATAGCTTAAGGCTCATTTTTATTTAAGATCTCCAGCTGGTGCCAAGCCAAACTTTGCAGCCTTGTAATCCTCTCTGCAAAACACATTTTTAAGTCTGCAAATATTTAATATTTGCAAATATTAAAAAAAATAAATTTATTCTTTGGGGGGTGGGGTGGAGGATAAAATTAACACAACTCTTTGCTGCAGAGTTTTAAAAATAACTCTGCTATTAAATGCCGGGGCCCTTTATTTAATCACTGGCTAATTTACTCCTGACAGAAAGTAAATTCCACTATTTTCTGTGAGGCTTTATGAAATTGCCATCATTTTTAATTAATTCTTAATTAAAATATATTACACCACAGCTTCTACCCATCTCTCTTGATATTCTAACGTAATCAATTCAAGACCATTTACATATCATTAATTAAAAGCCTTCCTCTCTCATCCTTAAAATCATAATGAGGCTCTATTTCTCATTAGAAGCCTTTAAGGGATAAAACAACAATACAGACAAGTATGGATGGAATTTTTATTTTTTTTAAAAAAAATAATACTTCTTGCACACACACACCCCTTTTTTTTTTTTTTTACTTCAAAGCTCGTGAAACTGACAGGGTCATCGCAATAAGATCTGGAGGTGTCACCTCCGCTTGCAAACTTTTTGATCCGATGCATCAGTTTTGACCACGACTTAAAAGGTTCTTATTCCCCCCAAAATCAAAAAGTGTTTTGAGTTGCTGAGTTAGTAGCTGGGCTATTAAGTGGCTTCCCCTGTGGACTTGGCTTGTCAGACGGTCGCAAAAGGGGATCACGTGACCCCGGGACTCTGCGACCGTCGTAAATAGGAGTCCATTGCCAAACATCCGAATTTTGATCCCTGACCGCAAGGAAGCTGCAAGGGTCATAAATAACGAGCCACGTGCCATGCCTGCAAATTTTGATCATGTGTCCATGAGGATGCTGCAAGGTCATTAAGTGTGAAAAACGGTCGTAAGTCACTTTTTTCAATGCCCTGGTTAACTTTGAACGGTCGTCAAATGAACTGCTGTAAGGTTAAAGTCTGTCTATAGCACAGAACGCCACCATTCAAGGAAGTTAAAGTTGACCGAATAAAACATTTATTCTTACGTTGTAGAGTGCCATTTTCTTATATTAACTTTAGACTCTTCTGAACCACCAACTTTCTTATTGAAAAATACTATGGCTTTTTTAAAAGTGGGTTCGGCTGAAGAAATTTCTAAGAGTGAACTCTGCACCACAGACTAAACCACAGTAGGCTCTACGGTGGCTTCGTACAGTGTGTCAGAATATAAGCTTCAACAGATTGTTTTCCAACTCAGTTCAAACACGGGCAACACACTTAACGGTGAAAGCTGAAGAATTGCACTTTAAGGATGGAAGGCACCAATGGGAGTGAGCTTTGCCCCCATCCCATAATATTTAGAGTCACCAGACTCATCTTCGGAGATTGTGGTTTTCTTGGAGACATTTCATTACCAAACTAGCTAACATCATCAGTGCTAGTGGAGAGTGGGGTGTGGGGAGGGGAGGGGAGAAGGAAAAGGGGAGAGGAGGAGGAGGAACAGAATGACTGTGGGGTCCTTGGTGCTGTCTGAGTTGGGTTGTTTTCTTGCAGACATTTCATTACCCAACTAGGTAACATCATCAGTGCTGGAAGGGAATGGGGTGTGTGGAAAGGAGGAGGAGGAGGAGGAGGAGAACGACGACGACTGTGGAGTCTTTAGTATTCTCTGAGCTTGATTCCTTTCTTGTAGACATTTCATTACCCAACTAGGTAACATCTTCAGTGCTGGAAGCAAGCAGCTCGCCCTGTCCGTGTTGGTGGGGGTGCTCTGGATGATAAATCTACGAGGCTCTCCCTTTTCACGGCAGAACATTTTAAAAACAGACTGCTTTTGCAACTCGGCATGCAATCAGCCCACTTTAATACCCTCCCTCCTGGAAATTGTGTACTAAGAAGCCTTTGCTGACACCCAAACCTCGATCCAATCTTTGGAAGAAAAAAAAAAAAAAAGGGAGCCCGAAAGCCATCAGCTCCAAGGTGGAATAGTTGAATTTGACCCAAGAAGAGATGACTTGTCAACTGTACTTGGAGAGTTCCCAGCTCAGAATTAAATCCTGAGGACTTTTAAAGTGTGCTTGAAAGAAAACCGATCACCTGAATGTCAAATTTACATACCGTGTTGATTTCTAGTAGCTGCCAAGCCCCCAATGAAATATACCACATTTATTCTTGTAGGGAAGGGCTGAAACAGACAAGATAGTCCTAATAATTAAATTCAGGAGTCAAGGTATGTTTTATGCATCCGTAAATGCGGGGTGATATATGAGGCTGTTGTAAAGAATTACCATTTATTGGTAATGTTAGGTAAAAATTAACCATCAATTCAGTCCACCTCCTCTTCGGCCCCAGCCAGCGTCAAATTTTTAAGTCTATGAATGCCTGTCAGGATTTGTCAAAACCCACACCACCTCTCTTTTCCCTACTTTTGGGCAATGGGTTATGAAATTAATACAAGGGCAGAAATGATCCATTTTTTATTTTATGCCCGTCTTCGACGAGAGAGAGAGAGAGAGAGAGAG
>NW_015387423.1:270498-309459 GCF_001527695.2 Protobothrops mucrosquamatus
TTTTTCAACATTGCAGCATCCCCAAAGTCACGTGGCCAAAATTCAGACGCGTCGCAACTGGTTTACGACGGTCCCAGCATCACCTGATCCCCTTTTGCGACCTTCCGGCAAGCCAAGTCAACGAGGGGAGCCAGAGTCACTTAACCAGCGTGTGACTCACTTAACAACAAGTGAAGCGATTCATTTAACAACTGTGGCGAGAAAGGGCTGCGCTAGTGTTTTGGATCAGCTGTCCAATATCGAACGGCAGGTTGCCAAGACGGTCCGCGCGACAGGGAAGGAACCAGAGATCTGGCTAAGGGTAAGTGGAGGGGAAAAAATCCCTGATTTTTGATTCTGTCCCTCTTTTCAAATCTCTGCCTGTGAACTGAACAGGTGGATCTCAGAAAAGAATAAGGTAGTATGACTGAATGATCTCTCCTCGAATGAGGCGTTAAGAATCTTGAAGTAAGATCAGGGTGTGATTGGAATTCACTAGTTTAAGAGTTTAACACACACACCCCCAAATTAATAGATTTGGGGCACACATTTCTCTCTTTGTGGGGTCCTAGGGGCTCTCTGAAGCTGTTTTGTTTTTTTACAGACGTTTCATTTACCCTACTAGGTAACATCATCAAGAACCCCAAAGTTCAAGAATATTCTCTTCTATCGAATTCTGTCTCCCCTCCCTCCCCTCTTTTCCCCTTATCGATGTTGGCTTGTGAAGCAGAGCCAGCTGCAGGCAGGATTCAAAGGAAAGGCACCTCCCATCCCCACTTCACAGAGTTGTCCTCAGCACAGGTTTATAATCCTAGATCGGAGTGGTTTTCTTGACAACAAGCTGTCTGTGTAATTACTACCCTGTCGGCGTGTTCCTCGCGAACCCTGTCCCTTTCCCCTTTCCCTGGCTAACCACTGTTTGTTACGGAGTCTCGCTCCTAATCATAGATTAACACACTCACTTAATATGCAGTAATATGTTTGCCTTTAAACGGTGCTGCACTCTGCACCCTTGAGTGAAAGCAAAGCCCACGAATGCAGCAGACAGTCACCCTGGAAAGAGGCTATTATGAACAGGAGGCCACGGGAAAGGACACGCGGAGCTATTTAGAAACTCGCCGGAATAAAACGACTTCCATTTCAAGGGACAAAATAACCCTGGAAGGTCGTCTTCCAACTTCTCCAGAGCTACTGATATGAGACTCAAAGTGCACTTTAAAAAAAACACCCAGAAAAATAAGACCAGTGGATGAAATCATTGCTGGGGAAGTGGGCTCAATTGTCACAAAACTTACGGATCTACAGGTAGTTCTCGACTTTCAACCATTTGTCTAGTGACTGTTCAAAGTTACAACAGCACTGGAAAAAATTGACTTATGACTGTTTTTCACCCTTGTGACCCTTGCAGCAATCCCCAGGGTCACATGATCAAAATTTGGATGCTTGACCACGGGTTCATATTATAGATCTTGATCATGGCCCCCCAAGACCAGTGTGATTCCTTTTTGTGACCTTCGGACCAGCAAAGTCAACGGGGAAGCCACAACCGTGTCACTAACTTAACAACTGCAGTGATTCTTTTAACCACGGTGGCCAGACATCACATCTCCAAATTCAAAGTATATGTCCAAATCAGGAAGTCGGCTTCAAAGGTTGGACTGAATGTCTGCAATCTGAGCCCACCGCTTTGGCATAAATTCAGAAAGTTTACACGTTGGTGTGTTTCTACGGAAGAGCAGGCTGAGCTGGACGGTGGGGTTAAATGCGTCATCAGTTTGGAATCATTGCGCAGAAACAAAAGACCAAAATCCAGCCCTCCCTGAATTCCACTGACCCTCCTCTAGCTTTGATCGTTAGTTGACTAGATTCTCGTGTCTAGGTAGCAATAAAGTCTTGTGCGCTTTGAACTCAACGAATGCTCCTGGCCATTTGCGCCTGGCAGTTTATGAATCAATTCAGAAAGCCCAAATGAACCCACCAGATTCATCCCTTCGGTTCCATTTATGAAGTGACTCAGATAGATTTTCCCCAACAGCTTTAAGCTTGCTTTGGAAACCTGGTAACCGTGGGGGAAGGAAGGGAGAAAGCTTTGGCTTCCTTTGTCTATGGAAAATCTTCATCATCCAGGTCCCAGTTGTCCCACAGGTGCTTTTTTCCAAAAGGCAACTGGACTTGCTTGAGGTTTTTTTCCTTGAAAACATTTTACTTCTCATCCAAGAAGCTTCTTTGATTTGCTTTCATTGATTCTTTTTCCTTGTTCCTCTCCCTTGCGTGGCACAGAATGAAGTATTTGCCCATAATTAAAGCACCAACCCCTAGTTAAAAGCCAGCAATGGACGTTTACACTGTTTGACAGTCATGCAGAAAAGCTAGGAATATCCCAGAATGCTTTGCCTGCTTCCTTCTTCCCCACCTATCTTAACAATGGGGTTATATTTCCCAGCATCAGGAAATCAATCTCAGATTAGGTAATGAAATATGCACCGGCTTTCCTCGGTTTTTTTTTTTTTTCTGCCTCCCAGACCCCTTTTGACAAATCACACAGAATCCTAAATCTTCATAAATCACGATTAAAGACAAGTGTATCATCACCAGCGCATATATCTTGCCATGTCGGGCCCAGAGACTAATGAGAACAGGCCTCAACTATCTCGTCTGATTAATTAATTCAAAATGTCTGCTGTTATTCAAATGTGAGCTGGTGTTATTTGAATAACAGTTGACAGCACTGCCTGGAGATATCATTTCTGATTTGCAGAGCGGCGGCCGCATAACTGATGATGGTTTATGAAAATGTTCCATCTGACGGCGTCTCTTGTTGGCACAATGCAATTTTTTTTCCCTCTCTTCCCGAGAGAGAAACCCCCCCTACTTTCTCACCCATTTTTAAGAATCAGAAGTTGTGAACATACAATGCCTAGGTTTACCTAGGTTTATTCATTGCTTTTAAGTCAGTGTGGATATGGGTGCTCCATCACTGGAAGTGTTTAAGAAGAGACTGGACAGCCATTTGTCTGATTTGGTATAGGTTCTCCTGCTTGAGCAGGGGGCTGGACTAGAAGACCTCCAAGGTCCCTTCCAATTCTATTCTATTCTATTCTATTCTATTCTATCCTATTCTATTCTTGTAAACACTGGTTTTCAGCAACAACACTATAAATCGTGGTTACATGATCACCGCTGTAAACGTGGTCTAGTCACGTGATCATGGAGAGGGTTGTCAGTGGCTGTCAGAACTTCAGAACTGGGTCATAAGTGCCTTTTGAGGGGGTCAGTTGTAACTTCAAATGATTGCTGAATAACAGAATAGTTGGAAGGGTCCTTGCTAAATGACCAGTCGTAAATCTATACATCATGTAAGCTATCTATACATCATGTAAGCAAAATCCATATGACCAACTAATAACTTTTATTTCTTAAGGACTCTCTACGCATCTCAAGCTTCTGTCCAATTATAATTCTCTTCCAGCTGCGGAGCTACAAGGAGAAAGAAATATCTCTTCAAAAAAAAAACAAGAAGGGAGAGAAAAAAAAGAGAGAGAACGCTATGAAAGAGATACAGTCTAAAACGAACATAAATCTATCACCTCGCCAGAAGTAACCCTTATTTGAGAGTAAAAAAAGTGAACAGAAGATTATATCTTGGCAAAATAGCCTCCTGTTGCAATCTGCTGTTTAAAATTCTACCACAATGCACGGGGAAAAAACACCCTTTGCAGCTCCAGATAAAAGAAATGTGAATTTTAGGAAAGGAAGTGTGAGCTTTGAGGCCAGCCCCCGCATAAAAGCGTTGTGCAAACCACAAACACACACAAAACATCCATAAAATAGGATTTCCCTAATGCTATCACAGAGCTCTCTCCAAAAATTAAGTGACTCTCTTCTTTTGGAAAAAAATAACAATCCTGAATGGCATATCCAGAGAGGACATGTCATAAAATTGATCCTACTCAAAGAGCTTAATCTTCTTGAAGGTTATAGGGACGTTGTCATGAAATGGTGTGTTTCAGTGCAAGGGAGAACACAACACAGTAACAGAGTTGGGAGGGACCTTGGAGGTCTTCTAGTCCAACCCCCTTGCTCCAGCAAGAAACCCTATACCATTTCAGACAAACCGTAGTCCAATCTCTTTAAAATCTCCCTTTGCGGATGAATGACACTCTTTAGGTTCTTCCCAAAATCCTTTCTCCTACTCATGGCTTTATTTGGTTTAATCACTGTTGCTTCGGCAAGTATATGGTCCATGCAGACCGACAGCTGTCAGCACCAATCACAGCCCGACTTTGAAGAGGTGAGGTGGGGCAATCTGTGTCCCCAAATGGCGTATCCGTGACCTGACATCTCTAAAAAGAGCTGCAGTGTATACCCTATATGTATATTGCATTTAAGGACACACAGACCTATACACAGATATATACCCACCAAAATACATAGAGATATACACCAATGTATAGACAGAAATGCTAGATCAATTATATACGTACAGTATATATCTGTCTACAGTATGTTGATAACATGACGTGTGTCCATTGACGGTCGATTTGTGAGTGCCAGGCTTCCGGCATTTTTGGACTAGGATGGTCATGGGTTTCCCAGGTCAAGCTATGATTAAGTCTGTCCATATGTCTCCCAATAGAATTCCGGGAAGACTGGAACTCTGACAAATTGGCCATCAATAGACACATAGACGTAAATAACGTCTACACACTGTGCAAAAGAGACATTCAAGAAGTCAAAAAGGGAACACAAAGACCAAAACATCTCCCCACCAGCAATCAACACCCAGATGAGCAAAGATTAACACCAAAATTAACATCGGACCAACCATCAAATAATAAAACAATACCCCAATCTAGGAACTGCCAAACAAGCTAACTGTAAACAACCCAACCAAATAACCTCCAAAACCATTCACATTAAAACTGACAGGGGGATATAAGCTGAGAGCAAGCCCCACTCCCTACTAACTCTGAAGATGTTACCTAGTTGGGTCTTGAAACGTCTGCAAGAAAACAACCCAGCTCAGAGAGCACCAAGGACCCCTCATGTCAGCCATGAGCTACAAACAAAATTCTCCTTTATCAGTACAATAGCAACATCACATCTTTGCAGGTCAACGTTTACACCATTCTATAACAGGGGGGGGGGAATTAAAGTTTTGAGCAACGCAAGACTGATAGATGCAGCCATCTTCTCCCTCTCTCCCTTTTTTTCCCTCCTCCCCCTTTATAGGCTGACCTTCTCTGTATGTCCTTGTTATTGAGCACCCTTTATTCACAAATACGTTGTCCTCTTTCTGCAAAGGCCATCTGCTTCACACCAGGACAGAAGACAATATGGCCAGTTATTAGGAACAAGGGAATCAGAAAGATCAAACAAAGGGGATTCTAAGGCAACAGGTTGCATTGAGCTGTTTTGGGCACACCCACAAGTGGGAGTGGCCAAATGGGAACCAATGGGCCAAAAGTACAGAACTGCATTCATTCATTCATTCATTCATTCATTCATTCATTCACTAAAATCACTCACGGTTTTCTGGAATTCCATCTTTCTGCTCTTTGTGAGCACCAGAAATCCAACATTTTGCAAATAATCTTTCAGAGCAACTTGACTCCCATTTCCAAATCAAGTCTACAAAGACTTGGACCCAGTTAAGAGGCCTGGCAGACACCACGCATTGTGCATTTTGATCAGACGGATGCCAGAAAAGAGCAGGCAGAGAGCTGGGGGTGGAGTTAAGCACATCACCAGCTTAGAATCATTACGTTCCCACAAACGGTCCCGTGCAACCTCGCCCGAATTCCATGGACTCATATCTGGTGCCAATTCACTATTGAATTTTAGCGAGCCAGTTTCTTGCGTATAGGCTTGAATAAATCATCTATGCTGCAACCTTACAAATTGCCCCGATTCTTTGTGCCTGACACCAACGTCTACACAAAATTCATGTGGGTTTGGTTTTTTTTCTAAATCAAGAGACCGGATCAGATTGATTTTTCTCAAATCGATTCCAAGACTGCCTAATCACTGGACCCAGCCACCACCTATAAGCCTGGCCTTATAGGAATCTCTGGTTAAATCCAACTTGGCCTGCTTAAAAAGCATAGAAATGCACGACGCATTCTGCCCCATCACGTTCGCTTTCTTTGAAGGAACCCTTGGAAATAAAAAGGGAGCTAAATAATACATCACTCACCAGAAAGGCGTTCCGGAGAAGGTTCAAAACCGCTGCTTTGCATTTCCAAAGCACATTTCCATCGGAGTCTCCCTCTCTCTCCCCCCCCCCCCAATAAAATAAGTTAAGAATAGGAAGCCTGGGTTGACTTAGGCTTTAATCAGTGAAAGTCTTAATCATGATACTGAAAAGCGCCAACAGGCAGTTATTTCCCACTTGGACAAAGTTGCCGTTTCAGACTCAGAAGAGGGCTTGGTGCCCTCTGAGCTTGGTTGTTTTTACACAGACGTTTCATTACCCAACTAGATAACATCATCAGTGCTGGCGCTAGTACTTGCCCCGTTACCTAATTTGGGTGATGAACCCGGCTGCAAGACAACAACCAAGCTCAGAGCTACTGTATATAAACAGGGAGCAAGTCACACTCCCTCGCCCTGAGGACGTTACCTAGTTGGGTCGTGAAACGTCTGCAAGGAAACCGCCAAGCTCAGAGAGCACCAAGAATCTCTCATTTCAACCTTGAGCAACAAATATTCTCCTTTATCAGAAGATCCTGGACAAAAGCCATCTCAATGGGCTTGCTAAAATCAGAAGGAAAATTGCTCAGGCAAGGGGACCTTAGAGAGCAACCCATCTGTGGCCCCCTCAAATTTGTCCGTCCCCTCCCAAAACAACGACAAAGTCGAACAAAGTCAAAACACCGAACGCTGGGAAAGACAGATTTCAACACAGCAGCCGACAACAAGGCCATCGTCACGGTTCAGGAAAGGAAAGCGCTGGACTCATCCAGGTATATTTTAGTCCACCTTTTTTTAAAAAGAAAAGAAATAAACTCACTTTTGACAAGCATCCGCATTACCTTCCAAAGGCCAAAAAAACAGATGGGAAGCGCCGTTGCCTTAAGCTTTTCTATTGGGGGGAGAGCCCCATCTAATGTTTGCTTATCATAATATTCATGAAAAATAAAAGGCAGCCGCAGAAAACACGACGATAATGTACTCTGGATAACCTCTGCTTTTGGGGGAGAAAAAAAAACACCCGGCCGTTCGCTTTTCAATCCCCATCAAAGAGGAGTTTAAGGCAGGAGTCGCTTCTCGCCGGGGCTGTCATTAATCACCGCTTTCTTCCACTGAGGGCGTATTAATTTCTGTCATCCCAAACACCGGTTGGCATTGTTGCGATGGCATTCGGTCCTCCTTCGGCGCGGCGGCCCGTTTTCCCCGACGCTGAACAGGAACAGGGCGATCGGTGCTGATCTCCGTGTTCGAGGGCCCCGGGTCTCCGGAGGTGCTGACACCAATTAAGTGGCTCAGAGAAGAAAACAGAATGGGCAAACGAAAGGGGGGGGGGAAGAGACGCATCCGATGTAACGCCAGCTCAACACGGATCCTTGGCACGGTGCCACTTTTCAAAGCCTTGGCACTCACGTCGGATCGCCGCCGCCGAGCTTTGGAAGCCCACAACCCTTTCCATCCTAGCTAATGTCTGGAGAGCGGAAAGAACGAGGTTTGGAGAGGTGGAAGCGGAGGATGGGATGACGCCCAGGGATCGTCCCTGACGTGAGATTCAGCTAGATTTGAGGTTTTCATTCAGCCTATCAACTCCGGTAAAGTCTGAGAGAATGTGCCGACAGAACAGAATATTTGTAAGCTCGAGGTTGAACGGTGGGGTCCTTGGTGCTCTCTGAGCTTGGTGGTTTTCATGGAGACGTTTCATGACCCAACTAGGTAACATCATCAGTGCTAGAAGGGAGTGGGGTTTATGGAGTGGAAGAGGAGGAGGAGGAAGAAAAGGAGGGGGAGGAGGGGGAAGAGGAGCACAACTGTGGAGTCACCAATGCTGAGCTTGCTTGTTTTCTTGCAGACATTTCATTACCAAACTAGGTAACATCATCAGCGCTAGAAGGGAGTGGGGTTTGTGGAGTGGAGGAGGAGGAGGAGCAGCAGCAGGACTGTGGTATCCCCCAATGCTCTCTAAACTTGGTGGTTTCCTTGCAGACATTTCACTACCACACTAGCTAACATCATCAGCACGAAGACTCCATAGTACAATCTCGAGCTACAAATATTCTTTTCAAATGTCATCAGCACTACAAGGGAGTGGGGTTTGTGGAGAAGGAGGACGACGACTGTGGGCTCTGCGCTTGCTTGTTTTCTTGCAGACGTTTCATGGCCCAACTAAGTAACATCATCAGGGCCAATATGTGTGCGCCCCCCCCCAGAACTCATTCAGAAAGCAAAAGAAGCTTCATTTTGGGAAGTGCTCATTCTCTCCTTCTAGCGGGTGTACCTGCCTTTTAACGCACATGTATTTTATATATTAAACGCACAAATCTATCAAGCTGGCCACCCATCCCAAGGAGCTGAATTCTTAGCCATTTTGCAACATCCTTTTCAGGGAGTTTTGCAGGCCAAGCCATGATTAAGCCCAGGGGATATATTTCGAATCCTCACCTCCCCCCGCCCCAAACTACACACACTCTGAAGCGTATAAAATTGTTTTCCCGTTACTAAACAGCGAGCAAAAAAATCCGCCAAAATTCTTCAGCAAAGCTGGGGTGTGTTTTTTTCCCCCCCTTTGTGATTCTTTTTCCCTTTTTTTTTTCTTTCCCCCTTCTTCTCCCCAAGACCGCTTCAGATCTAATCATTCTTCTTGTTTCAGACGTTTACATCTGCTTTTAAGTTTTTATGGTTGACTTCTGGCAGGCAGCAAAGTGGACCTGTCGATTTGGCTGCAAAATAACGCAAGGTTTGTTATGAATTAAATATTAGAAGCCTTAACGCAATGGCCAATAAGAATTATTTGCCTTATTAAAGCAGCAGAAGACGCTGATTAAATTTTCATTGCATTGCAGTCTTTTCCCCATTTCTGCTTTCCATTCATCATTCTAATGTATGAAAGGCGAGCAGAATAATGGCGGGGTGACTTAATTTCTGGAATGCAAATATGGCCCGGGAAACGCCATAAATAGCCTCCCCCCCAAAAAAACATTAAACAGTCAGTTCTAATTAAGTGAATACTAACTAAGTAAATATTCTCTTAAAGGGGAAAAAAATATAACTCAAAAGTGTCAAGCATTGCAGCAGAGAAAGCAATGAGGAAAACATGCTTCAGCCGATAAATAAATAAATAGATTGCCTGCTTCCCCAACAGAGAAGGGCTGGGGGGGCTAGCTCTGTTTTTGGAAACGCAGCTCTACAGAGTTGATGAGCCCTTGACAAGAGATATATGGGAACCTGGCACATTTTCACACCCTTGTAGCGTTGGGCCAACACATGGAGCAATCATTCCTCGACATGTTAAGGCTCCCTTCAGCGGTGTTGCGTTCTCCTCTTCCAACGCAAGGGCTGAAAATCATGACAAACACAGTTCGTTTTGTCCATCTGGATGTGAAGGGTCCTTGACGCCCTCTGAGATTGACGAAAACAAGAAACAAAATAGTTTCTTGCAGAAAACAGGGGAAAAAACCAAACAGTCTGGATAGTTTCATTATCCAAACTATTTTGGGTCATGGGCCGTTTGGCAAGGAAACAACCAAGCTAGGAGAGCACCAAGGACTCCTCATTTCAACCCTGAGCTACAAATTATTCTCCTTTATTGGCCATCTAGATGTGGTCTGTCATTCTCTGGTTATTTATTTATTTTTTTTAAAAAGGGGATGTTTAGATACTTGAGAAATACTCTCCAGATAAGGGTGAGCAGTTGTGTGAACTCTGAGGCTGCAGAACAAAGCTGTAATCCTTGAAAGAGTGACGTCTCTCCGCAGACCCCATCTCCAATAAGTGATCCTTAAACAGGGGTGTTGCTTCAGGCGTTAGAACGATGCAATGAAAGGAGGGCCTGGTCCAAACTGCCGCATGAAAGCAATACTTCCTGAAAATATTAATCTTCCTAAAGTCCAGGTCACCTGCCTTGCAGCTAACTCGCTACGATTGTAGAGAGCCATCAGCACACCTTTATCAAGGAAGATACCCCATCTACCCACCCACCCACCTAGTCCTCGCCTGAAAATTGGCCGCTGCTCGGCCTTTAACATGCCTCGGAAAGAAATCCAGTCTTTCTCCCAGAAGGAGCAAAAAATAAATAATCTCAAAAATGTGCAGCTAACGACATGGGGGAGGGATCTGCAAAGACCCCTGTGATTACCTTGAAAACACTATCTTTCTCCCAGCCTCTGACCCTCTTTATACTAATTGCGAGCTGCTTTCAATACGGTCCGTAAGGTGATCAATATTAGGACTGCGCGGGCAGAATGCACGATTAAACAATAGCAGGTATTTCTCCCGTGGAGAAGGAAACCGTTCAGGCTATCTTTGTTCAGGCTATCTTTGTGTCGTGCTTATTATAGAGTTTCTTATTCTCTTAAGCCAGATAAAGACCCGGAGGGGGGGGGGCTGCTGCGTCTCGTGTTAGGAACGTGGATATTAAAAAGAGGAGGAATTAACACTCCGCGTTTTCGGATGGAAAGGGCTGCGACAAAGAACGATGTCGCAAAAGAGAGAGAAGGGAGGGAGAGGCAGAGAGACCTCCCCCACGGTGACACCTTCTCCAGAATCTTTTTTTTGGGGGGGGGGTATTATTCAAACTCCTCCGTTCTCACGTTCTTGGGATTGCAAAAATCCAGAAGGATGGGGCAGCTGAGCCAAAATAGAAGGAAGAGGAGGTTAAGAGTCGTATTTAACGGCGCTGTGGGTTATAAATTATTTTTAGTGAGTCGAACAGTCAGCCAGATGTTTAGGCTGGATCTGGCGGTATTGTCTAGTTATGGAGTCCTTCCTAAAAAAACCTGAGATGGGCACATGTTGTTGGTTAAAAATATGACAGGTCTTGTCGCAGGATGTAATCTGTTCCGTTGTGCTGCCTTCTGCAATTGACCGATGGGGATTTTGTCAATGCCACAGTGTCCAAGTATTGTTATAATGGTTCATCACAGCGTTTGCCAGATGTTTAGGCCGGATTTGGTATTTTTGTTCACCAATGAGGCCTTCCCAAGGACCTGGGATAGGCAGATGTTGTTGTTTATGAATATTAACGGTCTCGTCGCAGGATGTAAGCTGTTCCAAAGAAATCTGCCTTTGGCAATTTATTATTTGATGATGATTATAATCCACGGGGCCCAGTGTCAGACTGTTACGTTCATATATGGTAGGATTAGAGCCTTCTTCAGAGATGATGAGAAAAGAGAAACAGGAGGGGAAGAAGTGAAGAATTCTTCAGCAGGAACTATTTATTAGCTGCCTCCCCAATGCTCAAGCACAGCTGCATAATTTATTGAGGCTGAGATATTTATGTGGCCTTTCATTAAAGGTAAATATCCAGCAAAATTTGTGTCCCACATATCCTAAGAGCTTCGGTGACCCTGCTAATTTCTTATGTCTTAAAAAAAAAAAGATGATAAAAGTAAAAAAAATAATGCCAGTGAGAGGATGAGGGCTTTATCCCGTGACAAAATTAATGACGACAACCCATCATAAATAGCACTTCCCTGGATAAGCACGTCATAAAGAGGAGGAGAGGGGGAAATAAAATATTAAGACAGTTAAGCAGGCAAGTGCATCTACTTTTTAAATCACAGCCCCCAACCTTTCTGAGTGGGGTTGCTCTGGTGATCGTGCGAATGAGAGATCGAGAAACTTCGGGCTTGTATGTTAGACTGGGGAGTCAAAAAAAAAATCCTTCTAGGTCAAGGCGGGCGATTATATCACCTCTGCCCCCCCCCCCAAAAAATGAGGCCCAAATTCAGCTTCAAGGAGGCTTTATTTTTACAGGTACTTCTCGGCTTACAATCACGTCACCGTTCGAAGTTACAGTGGCACTGGAAAAAAAAAGCGACTTTTTATGACCGTTTTTCACACTTGTGACTGCTGCTGCAGCAGCATCCCTGCAGTCACATGATCACAATTTGGACGGCTTGGCCCCTGACTCGTATTTATGACGGTGGCAGCGTCCCGGGGGTCACGTGATCCCCTTTTACAAGCGACCTTCTGAGGAGCAGAGTCAACGGGGAAGAAGCCAGATTCACACAGCAATCGCGTTATCAATTTAACCACCGCAACCGTTGCGACTCCACGTTCAATGTTCGGCCGAGGCAAGACGCAGGCCTTGGAGCTGGGCAGGGCCCCCCGGTAATTTGCTCGAAAGCCAGCTCTCTTTTGTCCATTTAAAAACAAAACAAAACAAAACCCCGTTAAATTATGAGTCCTGCTTTAAAGCCCAGCCGCTCCTCTCGGTCTCGGCGAGTTTCATACGGCAGATTTTCGAAAGGCAGACCCCCTGAGCATGTCTGAACCCCTCCAATCTAATCAATCCTCCGCTTTTTGCATTTGAAACAGCCCCTGGCTGACGCCTGCCTGAAGATAACTGTTTTACCACCTCTGTCATGCCTAATTAACAAGTCAGATGTACAATTTAGAAATTTTGCAATTAACCTGCTAAAATATTGCTGGAGGATGCTAATTGTTATGCCAGTTGCCATAAAGGCTCATTTGCATAACTTATGTGTGAAAAACAATTACCAGCCGCGGTTTGCGAGAACGAAGAACGGGCGAGGATGATGCGGTCCACAAAGCGCTCCCAGCTACGGATGAGAAGGCCGCAAAAAACACTTCGAACGCGGCCCACCCGAAAAGAGAGAGAGAGAGAGAGAGGAGCAAACAGAGAGATTTCCCGTCCTTATTTGTATCCTCTTCTACAGCATCTGTTTTGCAAAGCAATATTCATCAGAAAATCCCCCAATCAACAATTAGAAGCATATGTAGACCCGGCGATTACGGCTTCTTTCTCTTCCCACTGAAAAAAACCTCCTCCTTTCTCATCCAGCACAAATCCTGGAAAAAGCAAGGACAAAAGCTTTGCCTTCTTTCGTTCTTTCTGCGCTGCAAAGCTTGACGTTCCCCCGTTCCCGCCGAAGCCTGCAGCGAGAGCTCAGCTCTGCCGAGCCCTTGCCAACTACCATGCTAATCTCAATATAGTTCTCTCCAGGAAGGAGTAGATTCCACGGAGGAGTTTACAGGAAGGAAAGTATTTGAAGTGTAGTTATCGTTCTTTTTAAGTAGGCAACAGCAGGACGGTTGAAGCCTGGAGCTCTCCTGGTGGACCATCCACTTGGTTTGAGTCATTCAGGAGGAGGAGGAGCAAAATCTCAGGAACATCCTTCCCTATTTGTATTTCCACTTTTCGCCAATAGTTGGAAGACTGAGGATCCTCGGAGTGCTTCTGCAGCCTCCACGGGTTTCCAGCTAGGGAGCCCACAGCTTTTCCCTACAGAGACCCACTGAGTTCACATCCCAAAATGACGTCCATTTGATCCATCTCCAACCCAGTGTTCATAGTCTCTGTTTTTCTCCTTGTTTTTCTCCCATCTGCCCAGACATTTTACTCTACCCAAGGAAGAAGAAGAGGAGGAGGAGGAGGAGGAGGAGGAGATATTACAGATGGTGGTTGTAGCCAGAGTGATGGAATTCTTGGGGTGAGCTATTTAATATCAGCAACAGTTGGGATGCAAACTAGTTTCAAGGCATGCAAGGTTTCTCCGCGCAAGTTTCTGGTACAATTTTGACAGGGCATGGGAACCATCCCTGGGGAAATACAGAAGTGCCTAAAGGCAACTGGGAGACTTTGAGCCAGTCCCTCTTTCTCAGCCTGAAAAGGGGCACAAGGCTCCCCAAAACCTTAGCAAGAAACGGTCATGGGCTTGTTCAGGCAGGCATCAAAGATTAACCCAGCAGATCTCAAAAAAAAAAAAAGGTAAGCAGCATCCATTGCGATTAGGATAGGATAGGAGACCCTCGAAGTATTCCAGAACACATTCCAGAAGAAGACAATGACAAGCAATTTCCATGTTTTTTTTTGCCAAGCAGAATTTCACAGATGTGTCCACCAACTTGCCAGCAGCCAAGAGTGACACCCTCCAAATGTTTCTCTCTCCGCTTCAACCTAATCTTCCTATTCAGACAGGCTAAAATGAACTGACGCCCATCCACGGTTGAAAAAGAGAATTTTTAAATTCCCTCGCTACTCGAAAAGCTACCCTCCAAGAGAAAGGCATACACCCACTCAGAGAGACAACTAAAATACTCAGCAGGTCAGTGACAACACGGCCAATTGTCAGACAGGCGACACCACTACAAATGACAAGGACAAGACTAAGCCAGCTATCTTGCTTCCTCTTCGCGTGCGACAGGAAAAAAAAAAACACCCTGTTCGTCTGCAGATGTTCAGCGCAAAGGAGAGTCTCCAGCAGTTTTCTGGCCAAAAAAATAAAATAAAAATTCAACCAAAGATGCTACTGAAAAAGCACAGAAAGAGTGGGTAGCCGCCTCTTGGGCTCATCCCGTTTGAACAAAAAATTAAGGCAGAAATGTCATTTATATCTGTAATGTGAAGGCAGAAACCTAGTTTGTCAAGGATACAGTAGTACATACAATTCATTGGCTATTTTGTGGTTACGGAAATAAAGAGAGGGCTGTTCAATCTTAATGTAGATGTCCTCTTTGACCCCTCCCCAAACTAGGGGGGGTACATCACCACCTATCTTCTGTTTACAACCCAGTCCTTTATCAGCAGTTCCCAAAAGTTTCTATAAACCATTTGCATTCTGATTCAGGTGACCCTCGGGGCACAGATAAACCTCAAAGGAGCCTCAACGACTCTCAGGAAGAGCGCCAATGACCAGAGGACTGCGAGGAATATAAATCCTTCCATCCTCCACCATTCAGACAGAATGGAAGAAGCTTCTTGGATGAGAAGTGAAACATCTTCAAGGAAAAACAAGAAAGTCCGGCTGCTTTTTGAAAAAGCACCTTTGGGACAACCCTGACCCGGATGACTGAGAATCTCCGTAGACGTTCAGTTAAGGCCCCAGGCTAGGAAGCAGGAGGCCGTGAGTTCGAGTCCCGTCTTGGCCATGAAAGCCGGCTGAGTGACTTTAGACGACTCACCAGGAGATGGTGAGTTATAGTTCTGTCTTAGGCAAGAATTTTGGCTGGGTGATTTTTGAGCCAGTCCCTCTCGCTCTCAGCCCAACCCACCTCACAGGGCTGTCGTTGTTGTTGTTGTTGTGGGGAAAATGGGAAGAGAAAGGTGTGCTGGGTATGTTTGCCAACCTTGAGTTATTTATAACAATAATAAAGGCAGGATACAAATCAATAATAGAAAAAAAAACTAAAATAACGCTACCATTTTTAAAGAGGGCGACGCTTAGAATCCTGCACTCTCTCCAGTCGAGCCTTCCTGCCCCCCCCCCGCCGTCTCCTTCCCCAAAATGTTTACGAGACAATTGAAAAGTTACCTAACAATCAGGGTGATTAAACAGCTGCTGTTATGATAATCAACCCGTAAAAAAAATTGATTGTCTTAGCCCTAGCAACTACAATATTATTAGGCTCTCCAGATTCTGAAAGGAAGACGTATTTCCTTTATTGAACACTCTCGCCCATAAATCCTGGTAAACTGAAATTAGTCCGTGTAATACACTGACACCCCGGAATTTATGTATATGCAGCCTATCATTTCATTTTCAGCCCTTCGATTCTTGGAGTAAGCCACAGCCAAAAGGTCAAGAACCAGCCAGTCAATACCTTCCCCAGGAACCTATTGATAACATGTCAGGGATCAAACAAGTGGGAAGCCGGTAAGAACTAATTCACAACAAATCCCCTTTCTCTAACCCAGGATGAAATATAGCCCGGCCCAAGGCTGGTGCCCCACAAGTCAGCTCAACTGGCTTTCATGGTCAAGGCAGGACTAGAACTCACCGTTGGCCCAAAGTCACCCAGCTGGCTTTCATGCTTAAGGCGGGAGTAGAACTCACCGTCTCCTGGTGATTGGCCCAAAGTCACCCAGCTGGGATTTCATGCCTAAGGCAGGACTAGAACTCACCGTCTCCTGATGATTGACTCAAAATCACCCAGCCAGCTTTCATGGCTAAGGCAAGACTAGAACTCCCAGTCTCCTGGTGATTGGCCCAATGCCACCCAGCTGGCATTCATGACTAAGGCAGAACTAGAACTCACCATCTCCCGCTTTCAAGCATGGTGCCTTAACCTCTAGACCAAACTGGCTCTCTTGCTGTGAATATATTCGATGCCTTAGATACTTCTGTCTAAGAGGGTCAGACCCCGGAGACACTGCGACCGTTGTAAACACGAGTCTCTTGCCAAGCGTCTGAATTTTGATCCCAGGACGATGGGGATGTTGCCACAGCCGTAAGCATGAAAAACGGTCATCAGTTGCTTTTTTTTTCAGTGCCGTTGTAACTTGGAACGGTCACTAAATGAACTATTGCAAGTCTAGGACGACCTGTACTCGCCCGAAGCTTGCAATACAGTTTTTCAATTAAAGATATATATATATATATATATATATATAAAAATATGCACATATGATTAAACAGTCCACATATAAACGTATCTCTCAGTAACATCAAGACACACTCGTACATTGTATACAAGTATTGGAAAGCTATTTTGTGGGCATTTGAAAAGCTGTTTGAAACAGATCTACTAAATCTTCGGTATCGTGCTATTTTTCAAGCACGGTATGCCCTCCTAGACTGGCTCGTTCAGATTCTGCTCCCACCCAGCTTGCATTTGGCAGCCCCTCAAGACCAAACACAAGAGCCGTTTTATTTTACAGGAAGTTGAACAAAGTTGTTATCCTTGTTTTTAATTAGGCTTGGCCCTCCGAAGGACGCCAGCTGGGCTCCAAATTACGATCTGGGTGGGGGGAAAAAAAAGGTATCTTCTCCAAAACCAGCCCTTGGCTGTACATCACCTGGAGCTGTTCTGATAATAAAGAAATCAAATGTCTCGAATTAACGCTCGCAGCCACCAAGTTTCAAAACATCGTCCTTGGCCCAGCCGAGAAAAAAAAAAAAGCAAAAAAAAAGAGCAAAGGACCTTCCTTTCCGCAATGACAAGTTAAAACATAATTTTTATTGCTGATCACTCCCCGGGCAAAGCAAGGTACGTAGGACTCGGACGACGTCATTAAACTCAAGGACCAGAAAGCATAACCAGAAATATATCCTTATTCAATTTACGGGGCACATCGTCGCTGGAAAGTCAACTCGGAAGCCTTTCGCAAATGGGGCGGAACTAGAAGTAAAGCATCAGGCTGGATTAAATTAAAAAATTAAATTAAATGAAGGAGGCATTCACCAATGGGGTAGAACCTGAATGAAAAGATTCCCCAATTCCTGACAGGTCCCTCAAATCAAGTGCATTGTTGCCATCACGAGATGTATAAACCTAGCTTTTCTCTCTGGGTGCATTTAATTCATAGTATGTGCCCCAGACTAAGAGAAGTACAATATACTGTGTGAATGTTTGTGGGTGTGTATGTGTCTGCCTGCTATCTATCTATCTATCTATCTATCTATCTATCTATCTATCTATCTATCTATCTATCTATCTATCTATCTATCTATCTATCTATCTATCTATCTAATCCATCCATCCATCCATCCACCCACCCATCTATCCATCTATGCAGTTAAGTGAATCACAGCAGTTGTTAAATTAATAACACGATGTTGTGTGAATCTGGCTTCCCCATTGACTTTGCTTCTCAGAATGTTGCAAAAGGGGATCATGTGACCCTGGGACGCCGCAACCGTCCTAAAGACATGCCAGTGGCTAAGCCATCCAAATTGTGATCATGTGACTACAGGGATCCTGCAGCAGCAGCAGCAGCAGTCACAAGTGTGAAAAACGGTCATAAGTCCCTTATTTTTTCAGTGAACGGATACTAAATGAGTAGTTGTAAGCCGAGAACTACCTGTAAAAATAAAGCCTCCTTGAAGCTGAATTTTGGTCTCATTTTTTTTGGGGGGGGGGGGTAGAGGTGATATTATCTCCTGCCTTCACTTAGAAGGTTTTTTTCTGAGTCCCCAGTCTAACATACAAGCCCGAAGTTTCTCGATGTCTCGTTCGCACGATCACCAGAACAACCCCACTCAGAAAGGATGGCTGATGCTCCATCTGCTAAGACCCAAGTTGGATAGTCACAACTCAATATATATATATTCATTTCCTTGAGAAAAAAAAAAGACAAAATGGCTTTAAGACATCAATGCTAAAATATCCCCAGGCAAAATTGCTCTCCTGGACCTCTCCGTGGTGCTGAATTTATTTACCCCACGTGGCTTCTTAGGAAAAATGGCTCGCGTGGAATGGCTCCACACACATCATGTCCAGCCCAATTCTTTAGACAGCCGGATTTGTTGAACAAGCGATAATGGTCCAGCACATCCGCCCACAAACGAACCAATTGCGTCAACTGGAAATCCGCTCGATATCAAAAGAGAACCACTCCGGATGCTGAGCAAAATAAAATCCGCCGCTTGAGTTAGGCCCAGCAAAGACCAGGAGTTTTCTTCATGGGAAAAAAAACATGTTTCTTACCCTCAAATTCTTATTTTCAGGGCTGTGTGCTAAATGTTTGAATCTCCAGGATAAAACAGCGACCTTCTTCCAGGAGCTTTCACCAGAACTGAACATTCTTACATGCGCTCACTCTGGTACTTCACCAGAAAAAGCGAGATATAGAATACAGAATAACAGAGTTGGAAGGGACCTTGGAGGTCTTCTAGTCCAACCCCCTGCTTGAGCAGGAGACCCTATACCATTCTGGACAAATGGCTGTCCATTTCCTTCTTGAAAACCCCCAGTGAGGTATAATTTTCACCGGGATCATGAAACAGGACTGGACAGAATTTCCTCATACACCAACAAAACACTTCCAAACTGCTAGATCAGCTCCATAAAAATCTAACTTTATTTCAGTTGTATCTGTGCCGTCCCCACACACACAAAACTTACCACCCTTTAAAATATACATTCACAGCCAGTAAATTATGAAAAGTCTCCTAGTATTTCATGGATCAACCTAGCACCACGCACGGAAACAACTCAGCCCCATAATATAAACAAATTTACTTCCCAGTACAGATCCGCTACACACCGTATACGTAAGTTCCAAAACGGGTTTAAAATCCCGGAGAGATTGGACAACCGTTTGTCTGAAATGGTACAGGGTTTTCTGCTTGAGCAGGGGGTTGGACTAGAAGACCTTTAAGATCCCTTCCAGCTCTGTTCCGATTGATTTGGCCTACGTCCGGCTTCAGGTGGGATGCTCTGGATGAAAAAGATGGGGGGTTGGGGGGGGAGAAACACACCATTCCCTCCGTGACAACAGCTCTCCAGCTCTCCGTCTGCTGCCAGAGGAACACAAAGGGATCATTTGCCTCCACCGTCTCCCATTAGATCAATTAATATTCAGAGAAAGTCTCCAACATGAAGTTTAAATAATCATAAAAGGCAAAGATGAGGGTGAGGAAAAGAAAGGAGAGGAGAGGAGCCGCACGGATGTTCCAGAAGCTTCTCTAGACCTTTCAATCAATTTTATTTATATGCAAAACCAAGAGAAAACTGGGGGGGGGGAGGGGAGGAGAGAGAAAAATGCAGATATATACAAAGCTCCTCCTGATGGTAACACTCTCAATTTAGTGACAGGCAAATGGCTTCCTGCTGCCACTTAATCTCATTTCTTGCATAATGCCCTCTAATTAGCATATCAAAGTGAATTAATACTTCTAGGGCATTAGCGGTGGGGGGGGAGAAATCTGCTCTAGGCTTCACAATAGCAGTTAAGCAACAGCCATGAAACCCTTCAACCCCCCCCCACTCCAAATATATATATATAGATAGATATAGATATATACACCCCAAACCACTTTGCATTGCAAAACTGTCCCATTTATTTATCCCCTCTCCCTCTAAACACTTTTACCGCACACTGTTTTACTACTTTTCACCAAACAAAATGATAATTGCCCAAAGTTAGCAGCATCTGTAAAGGCCCGTGCAGAATCTTAATTTGGGAGAAAAGGAAAAAAAAAATCAAATCCGGGCAGAATACATTCTGCGAGGTGCCCCAGCTCAGAATCAAAGCGGCAGGTTTTCTCAATTTCTTTCTTTTTTAAAAAAAAGAAATAAAAGAAATAAAATAAAGGGGGGAAAAGCTATTGAATGCTCTTATGTTCTGCTCTCTCTCTCTCTCTCTCTCTCTCTCTCTCTCTCACTCACTCACTCACACACACACACAAGACACCCCCCCCCCAAAGGCTGAGAGGGCGTAACCACCTGCTGGATCAAGATTGACAGCATGAAAGAAGGACCGCCCACATTTGGTGGAGGCGGACAAAAGTTGACAATGGATGTTCCTGGCCGGTAGGGAATCTACCCAGCTACTCAAAGTGATCCAAAAGGACCCCCTAGGAGAGATATCTCTGCTCTGCATCAAACAGAGCCAACTCTGCTCCTTGTAAGCCACGATTGGCACAAGAATGCAGGTGGATATTAACAGGGATTGGGGTAGATTAGAGACTTGCGCTACTGGCAGCATAAAATGGGCATGAACGAAAACTTGTGTACCTAGAATAAGTACTGCAGAGTCAACGCTGACTCCGAAGCACAAAAGAACCCACTAAACACACACACACACACACACACACACATATGTTATATTCCAAAGGTCTGCACGAGAGACCAGCAAATGCCACTTTAGTCTAGTGGTGAAGGCACCAGGCCAGAAAGTGAGAGACGGTGACTTCTAGTCCTGCCTTAGGCGTGAAAGCCACCTGGGTGACTTTAGGCCGACCACCAGGCGACAGGGAGTTCCAGTCCTGTCTTAGCCATGAAAGACAGCTGGATGACTTTGGGCCAGTCTGTCTTTCTCAGCTCAACTCAACAGGGCTGTTGTGGGAAAATTAGGAGGAAGGAGGAGTATTATGTTGGCCACCTCGAGTTATTCGCAAAAAAATAAGAGGTGGGGACACAAATAAATAAGAAAGCAAGTTTAGATATGGACTGTAGCCCAGCTCCCCCGGCCCTTTGACATGTCTGACCCCCCCCAAAGATGAACTTTTCAGAGCATGTCTCCCGAGGTTTCACTTTCTCTCCGTTCCTAAGGGACACAAAAGGCCGAACGTGACAAAAGGTCAGGCTGGCCAGGTTCTAAGAGGGGGAGAGGTGGCCGAAGAGAGCATGGAGCAAGTTTAGCCTGAGGTAGGCCGGGACCCTGAACAGTGAAGGGCATTAAACCCGAAGGTTTGAGTAGCTGAGGGTTGAGGGGAGAAAGAGAGAATCCATACCCACATCCATCTTCTGTCAACTCACAGAGACAACCCCATTCTCTAGGCAGGTCCACAAGGGAGGGAAACCAAGAAGGAGCCATGAATGTCCAAATTTACATCATCTCGGTTTCTTCTCAAGCATCCAGCTAGCCCTCATTGCCCAGGCTCCAAAACCAAGCTAACAATAGATGAATAACCCACCAGGATGGGTTTTGCAGGTTGTCGTGCAAAAGTCCTTTTGGAAGTCACAAGTTGCATCCCTAACTAATTTTGTCCTTTGCAAAACAAACAAACAAACAAAAAACCAAAAGCCCCCAACACACCACCAGCCAATGCTTCTTAACCTACTCCTACGTGGTTTGAAACGGAGCCGAGATCATATAACATTTGCACCGCGGATACAGACACCTCTCCCGTCGAACGTGGTCAAAATGGAGTTGACAAATCTATTTTTTTAAAAAAAACACGGCACCGCACGGCATGGCAAACCCTTAGCCCGAGATCTTCCTAACACCAAGCTTTAATTCATTCTTGATTAGATGCACTAGAAGGCTGGCCTTAGAACTCGGCAGCGCATAAATAAACCCAAGGACAGCCCGTCGCCCCCCCCCCCGCTTTAATATATTTAAAAATATGCGAGGCTGTTCCCAAGCCGAGCAGCAAATGAAGCATCTTTCTTTAAATAATAATAATAATCGTAGAAAAGCAGAAGAGAAGAAGAAGCAAGTATTGACAAGCGAGCCTGATTGCTTAGCTTAGGAGAGCAGCGACGGTGCTCTTCTTAATCAAATTGATGCTTATTTTGTATCTCCAATGTAATCGAGGGCCTCTGGCAACACAAACGGTGAGATCTTTTTGGCCGTCAAGAATGAGCAGCACAGGAGAAGGTGAGCTGCAGGCACCCTTTGTGTACCGAGCACGCACAACCACACGCCATGTTCACATATAATTTGCTACGGCATTCTTGAAACCTAATACGGCTCTCCCAGCCTCACTAACCACGGTGCCTCCAGGGGCAAATGCAATAAAATAAAGACACCTTCAAACTTCTTTGAAAGGAGTCGATGAAGCTTCAGACCTTTGAGAGGGATTAAAAAAAAGAGCAACAATTGGGAAAGTGCAAAAATTGACTTTTTTCCCCCCTCTCATCGGCACAGAGAGAAAAAGACCCGGGATTCTATTCCCAAATTCAGATGGAATAATTTCTCTTTCGGTGAGGATTTGGCAGGATAGAATCTCAAGACTTGGGGTATTTCAAAGCCCAAAGCACCAAATCGACGCCTCCGCTCTTTAAACCGAGACACCAGAACGGTTACTATTCAAAACATACAGATGGACACAAAAATCTCTTTAAAAACCAGCTGCACAATATGTCACAGTCTATTTACTTTTAAACAGAGCATTCCACCATCGGTTTTGTTTAAAACAAGGCAAGCTTCCAAAAGCCTTCGTCTTTCTGTTGTTTTATTTTACTGCCAAAAAACCTTGCTTGCCAACAACTGGTGTCAGCCTTAGCCGGCATATACAGAAAACTTCCTATACAATTTCTTCTTTCTGTTGATCGCCTACAAAGACGTTGTTATTTAGTTTCCCTTCTTTGCAAGGAAGGAAAACAATTCAGGGTTGGCTGGGTTTTTGGGCCACCTCCGAGTGTCGTGAAAACTGGGCACGACCGACAAGTGGGAGAAGAAAAATTTAAGTTAGGGGCTTAAAGCTACAGGATCCGAATTGTTAGGAATAAGCGGAGGATTTCTATCCATGAAGGATCCTGCAAAACAACTGAATTCCGTCCTTCGTTTTCTCAGCACAAGAAAATAGTTTGAGTGGGGAACAGCAACAAGGCAGATATTTCCCCCCCCCTACATCTGGAGGTGAACCCCACATGGGGCTGCTTAAATAAGAGAGGAAATGGCGAATAACAGAATAACCGAGTGGGAAGAGGCCTCGGAGGTCACCTAGTCCAGCCCCCTGGATCAAGCAGGAGAACCTATACCGTTTCAGACAAATGGCTGTCCAGTCTCTTCTTAAAGGCCTCCAGAGATGGATCACCCACAACCCCTGAGGGCAAAACAAAAACTTAATTGCCCAGAACAAAAACCTATTTTTTTTAAAAAAGCCTAGAAACAGGATACAATTCCAGGCACCTTTTCCCCTGCTGCTTCTCCTCACACCCCCCCCCCCTTCCCTTCCTGTGGTACAGAAGTTCATTAATTTTTACGATCCTTCCAAGTCAGTCCCCAGCTTCTAAAGCCTCACAAAGGCTACAACTCTGGCGAGGCATTATGTATATTATTAGGACTTTCCAGTGAATTAAAGCCATTTAAGACTTGCGCTGGCCTTTCAATTAGCGTGGTTTTTTTTTTTGTTGTTGTTGTTGTTGGCAGCTGTCATCTCAGGTTCTTAAAGGAGACAATGCACAGCTTCAGCTGTGTGTTCAGAGGCACACCAAACTTGTGCAAAAAAAAAAAAAGAGAGAAAGCACGACGACAGCCAAACAGAGATCTTCCTGCTGGAAGCACTCGGGCAGGTTTAGAGCCGGTGAAACACGAACGGCACACCCTTTTCAGAAAATGCGTGCCATTTCGGTTGGGCAAGAGACAGAATTAAAAACAAAAACAAAACAGGGGAAACTCCTTAAAAAGAGAAATACAACCCAAACTGGCAAAGAGGTCCTGCGGAACAAGACGCCACCGCGATCCAGCAAAGCACAAAGGAGAGCAATTTAGAAGGGAAAATTCTAACTGTAAGATTTCAGGCAGCAGAAAACAGCCCAAGCCTATTATTATTATTACTATTATTATGATTGTTACAGAATAACCTTCCTCATTTCAACAGACGGATGTTTGGAAAACATTTAGCCCAGCAAGCTAATATTCGCAAGGCAGAACAGCTCTTTCCTTTCCCTCTAAGCTTCCAGGATTTAGGAAATGGGGGAAAAATAAATAAACACCTCTATTAAAGGTAGAGCTTAGAAACTTTTAAAAAAAGCATTGTTCTAAACACGGGGTTGAGGGCTGCACATTAAAATTGTGGAGATTCCAATGAAGGGAACTTCTCCAACTCAAGAGCAGAGTTCTTGAACAGGCAAATACTCCATTTACAAAATGCTGCATTTGGGCAGTCTAGATAATATGGGCTCCGTAGAAGGATTCCCAAACTAAACAGCACGTTTTGCAACTCAAGGCAGCTGTGCTATCAGATCCACCTCTGCCTAAATAAAATAAATCTAAAATTACACCTACAGGTCCAAATTAGTTACCAACCCTCACATTTCCAACAGTTACACCCCTGTCTTCCCTTTCTGTGCATGCAGTAAAAGTAGCCGCCATTATTTTATCAATAATCTCAAAAACAGATTTTTTTTCTTCCTATGGCTTAATTTTCTTCTTTTGGGGGGGGGGAGAAAGGTGATTGCGTAGGATGCAATAGACTGCAATCGCCAGGAGAAAGAAAGAAAGAAAGAAAGAAAGAAAGAAAGAAAGAAAGAAAGAAAGAAAGAAAGAAAGAAAGAAAGAAAGAAAGAAAGATTTAAAAACTGAGCAAGAGAAAGCAAAAAGGGAGATTTCTCCTGCTCGTGCAGGACAGAGAGAAAGAAGCAACTACAATCATGCAAAATAATAATAATAATAATATTCCAACTAAAGGGCGCTTCGCCCTTTATAAGGGCCACCCGTTCAAGTAAACCTGTAAACATATAAATATTGCACCACCCCCTCAGAATAGCAATACTCACAATCATTCCCAAGCTTGTGGAACTGCTATATTCTTCACCAGAGAAAAACATGCCAATGTAAGGTCTTGACTATTTCACAGAGGGGTGGGGGAGAAAGTACAGCGAAACAAGCAATGTCTTCCTTCAGGACCCCAACGGGGGCCGTGGAGTTTCGCTCAAGCTCCTTCTGGAAAGTTTCTCCTTTCCTACTAAAAAGCAACAACGTCTCTCTAGGTTGGCACCCTTCCTTTCTGCCCAGCCAAGATTTAAACTGCTGGCAAAAAAAAAAAGGAGAATTCATCACGACGGGCCAGAGTTAGCAGGGATGTGCCCGGTTGTAAAGGACTCAGAGGCCCTCGGATTGCCAGAAAAACAGGAGCAAGCAAAACAGACGCGTGGCGTCGAATAGAAAAGGAGGAAGAACAACACACCGGTGTCCAAAAAACGCCCTTCATGCATTCGAGACCTCACTTCTTTTCCAGCAGGCTGTAAACCCACTTCGAAAAAAATCCACTTTCAAGCCCCCCTCCCTCACGAAATGAGCCCAGGTCTTAATTCTCAGCAGCCGGAGAGACATCGTCACCTAAGCAGAGTCCAGACAGCAGGAAAAACAGCATTCCCTAAAAACTAACATTTGTTTTTCTTATTTCCCCGGCTCAAAAAATAATAATAATGTGGAGATGGGCAGGGAACACCAGCATGCAATTCCCACATTCTGCTCGGGTGACCCAGTTTGCTTACTGGGCAGTAAATATATTACCAGAGTTGGGGATACAGGATATTCCTTTTAGCGCTGGCCGAAAGGCGAGGGGACTTCACAGGATTTTCACTGGGTGGGTTTCAGTTCCAACAAGGATCCCTTTAGGTCAATCTCCCACCTTTTCCTTTGGATTTACCCTCTCCCCCGCCCCGCAAGCAGAACCACCCCGAAATGCTACCGTTTACTCTAGGCATGAGGTAATACGAAGATGACAAAAAGGTTCATTATCAGCACATAATGCAACATGTTAGAAAACAGTTTATCAACTTCTCCGGGGTTTGATTTAAAAGAAAAAAACAAAACAAAACAGGTAAACTCGCAGAAAAATGAATATAGTTTTGGCAATCGTAGGCGCTCCAGCGAAAATCACCACCAGCCCTTGTATTAGGTGCTCTGTTGTTTTGGTTCTTCTCTTCACTTAAATTTCACACATGCATGAATACACCCATGAATTTAGTCACGCCAACCGAGACAATGCCAAACAAACCTTGAGTTACACCCCGCTAGGAAGTCCACAGAAATTTTTTAAAACACACAGGCGGCAACACACAGGTCCCGAGCAGTGTTGCTACTTTGCCCCTTAGGAGGGGCAACTTATAAGTCTAAGAGACCAACTCTTTGCAGTTTGAATGATGAAAATATAGCTTTAAAACCAAGTTTACAGCAGGCAGCGCCTTTATTAAGAACCCTGTTCGCCTCTGAAAACTGGCCTGCATATCAAATCTTGCTTTCTTGGGCCCCT
The DNA here is from genome assembly GCF_001527695.2 of Protobothrops mucrosquamatus. Taxonomy (NCBI): domain Eukaryota; kingdom Metazoa; phylum Chordata; class Lepidosauria; order Squamata; family Viperidae; genus Protobothrops; species Protobothrops mucrosquamatus. The sequence goes on from NW_015387423.1 coordinate 297,003, forward strand.
GGGCTTTATCGACCTGAGATTTTCAGAGCAGAATTTTTCTTCCCTATCCCTATTTGGGGGGAGATCGAAACTGTGTGTGGAAGGCTCCCCCAGACAAGGAGATGAAACCACGTCTGATTTACCCCTTTATAAAAAAAAAAATAAATTCCCAGGGTGTTTTGTGCAGCCTCTAAAGCATTTCTGAAACAACCAGGACTTTTTCCCCCTAGAAAATCCGAAGCAGGAAGAGAGGGGCAGGGAGGCATTGCAGCGAGATGTTCTCGCCAGCGAGCATAACAATTAAAACACCAGAGGGGATCCAGCAAATTCCTAGCTCAGCCGCCCTTCTGTAATTGTAATTAGCTCCCTTGTTACTTCAGAAGCAGAGGCAGCTAGCTAGGCAGATATAGAATAGAAAGCCAGCTGAACTCGTGGTGCTTTTCACCCTTGGAGAGAAAGGGCAGGGAGGGGAACCTGCTTCCATTTTCACTGCATTTTGCAACTGGCAAAGGGGTTCCAAACAAAACCGAGCGAGCGAGCGAGCAAAACACCACCTTTGCAAGGCTGTTTTTTTCCACCAGCTTCGGGACCTAAAGATCACAAACCGATGAGAACAGATCAAAGATGGCTGCGGCTCTGAGCACAGCTTCTCCCAGAGCTGAGGAAAGGAAGTCTGTGGCCCTGTTTATCCAGGGAGGGAAGGGGTAAGGGGGGGGGGGAGAATGAGGGTACGAGAGCCGAGGGCCTAGTTTTTTTTTTGTTTTGTTTTTTTCCTCCAAAGCTGGGTTGGTCTCCTACCTGTTTTCTCTTTGATTTCACACAGGACACTGAACAAAGCCGGCTTCATTCTATGGCAATTGAGCGCGTGCTTTCTGCAAAAAAAAAAAGAGAGAGAGAGAGAGGAAGGGAAAATAAACATCCAGGAAAAGGGAAGGAAAGATATATTATCCCGAGTGGAGGGGTGAAGAGGCCACCCTTTCTGTCCTAAGACTTTGGTTTTTTTTTTTCTTAAGTACAAGCTTGGGGCCTCCTTTTTAAGCATCCTGCCGCACGCCCCCCTCCCCAGAGCAGGGGCACTCTTTCTGCCCTTAAAAAGAGGCATTTGAAAGGGAGCTCCATGGTGGAGGAAGGAAGAAGTTCAAAGAGAAAGCCCCAAAGGTGAGAATCGAAGGGTGCGTGGGACATGGGGAGGTCTTGGTCAAACAGGGGAGGCTACTAGGAACAACTACCCAGAGTTTGGGGGGTCTCTCAACTGTCCCCCCCCCCAATTCCCAAATCCAAAGTCACTCCTGAAATATCTCCCAGCTCCTTTCTTGGGGAAAATAAATCACAGCTTGTCAAGGCAGGCTCCATCAGCAGTCATGATTTATGGAAGGAGAAGGAACTTCTAGAGTTCAACTCCGGGCTTTGGCGGTCTTGTATGAACGGAGGGCCTGGTAAAAGGCTTCCAAAATAGATAAATTAATTAAATGTCGGCCCCCCCACCTCCCTCTTCCCATGTTCCTCAGCAGGCCCATGTTTATTTAGAGAACCCACACTCCAGACAGGAGAGGAGAAGTAAAAGAGTAGAGGCCGAAGGGGTTTTTGAGAATAACAAGAACCCGGTCGTCGTCCCCCCCCAAGGTTCACAATTTTCTAAAGGAAAAGAAAACACAGAGTTTGGGGGAGGCCCAGGACCCAGAAGGAGGGCGGCAAACAGGCTAAGCTTCCCTCTAACTCGCCTCCCCAACCCTTTGGAAGAACTGTGAGCAGCCATGCCTACAGCTTAACTCCAGGCCCTCCTCAATCAATAATAAACAAACAAATTCTCAGATCATTTGCACATACAGACACGATCTCTCCATTCCTCAGACAGACAAACTTTTGAGTCTTCAATTTTATTTTATTTTGCTGTTGTTTTGTTTTGCTTGCTTGCTTGGCTTGATATTTGGAGCTAGGTTGCAATGCTTCCTTTAGCGAGGAGAGCGCCCACTTCTTTGCTGGTTTGTTTGTTTTTTTAAAAAAAGAAGAGATGCAACTCCTTCAGCATTCCAAGGATTTGACTGTTTGGGGGTGCCATTTCTCCCCTTGGCATTCCTAGGTATGTCTACTAGATGATGGGTGTGTGTGTGTGTGTGTGTGTGTGTGTGTGTGTGGAAGTTGCTACTCCCCATCTTTCAAGACCTCGGGTATTAGGAAGGAAGGAAGGAAGCTCTGCTTCAGGATTATGGATTTGGGAAGGGGGTCAATCTTTCCCCCCCCCTCCCACACACACACCCAATGGAGCAACATAAACAACTGGCACCCGGAGAGGATGCTAATCTGGGGTTATCTGGTTCACTTAATGGGATTGCCATTTTGTCTTCCCCTGCAGAGGTTTTCCTTTTGAGGAGGGAGGGGGTGCAATGCCTTCGCCCCTGGCATCTCCAGGCTGCCTTTAAGAGAAGCAGCTTTAAATCCCAGCCGGACTGGGCCAGGAGGCTGGCAAACAACAAGCAAAAAAAAAAAAAAATAGCTCAGCAGATCAACAGCGTATCTATCTGTCTATACACACATACATACATAAACACAAAACACAACACCACAGACAATCTCGCCCGCAGCTTCCCCCACCCCACCCCTGGCCGGCTGGTTGCAAAAGAGACCAACTTTGCTTGCGCCTCATCCAGGCTCTGGTCGGTGATGGTCATGATCTGGTGGAGGATGTCGCCAATGTCCTGCTTGCGGCCGTCGCCGTCGGCGCCCTCGTGCCCGTGGGGAGGCGGCAGAGCCATGCCCCCTTGCACCGCGTGGCCGGCCAGGTTCACGCCGGCCAGCGTCTGCAACATCCGCGACTGCTCGTCCATGCTGCTGCCCGCCGCGGAGATGGCACTTTGGGGACGGGAGAAGGAAGGGGGGATGGGGGGGAGGGAAGGAAGGAAGGAAGGAGAGGAGAGGAGAAAGAGAGAATGGAAGAGGAGAGGAGAGAGAAGGAAGGAGAGAATGAAAGATAGGAAGAAGAGGAGAGAGAAGGAAGGAGAGAATGAAAGATAGGAAGAAGAGGAGAGAGAAGGGAGGAGGGAATGGACGATAAGGAAGGAGAGGAAGGGGAAGAAGAGAGGAATTTGAGGAAGGAGAGAAAGGAGAGAAGGAGAGGGAGAAAGCGAGGTTTTTCTTTCCGGGAGGGGGGGGGAAGGCAGCAAAAAAAAAAAAAAAAAAAAGCAGCCTTCCTTGGCCGGGAAGCGGGCAAAGCAAGAAAGGGAAAGTAAACCAGTCCCCGTAAACCAGGCGCGGGTCCTGCCGCTCGCGGGAAAGGAAGGGAGCCAGGAAAAAAGGGGGGAGCCGAAATCTAAATCCCCGAGGCTGGCATCGCTCCGGCTGGAGGCTGATCTCGCCCGCTCTGGCTCCCCTTCTTTAGACTTCCAGCCTCCGCCGGGGCTCCAGCGGCGATCGGGGCCGGCTTCTGCAGAAGCAGCCGCGGGGGGTGGGGGGGCTTTTTAAAGTCGCGGGGTTTTTTTCTTCCTCCTCCTCTTTTCTCCTCCTCCTCCTCCTCTTCGGCTCCCCGAGGGTCGTGTCTGGGCTGGGGGGCTTTCCCCTTCCGAAGCCAAGGCGGCGGGAGCGGAGGAGCGAGCCGGGCTTGTAAGGGTCCTTTCCTCCGACTCGGATTCGGCTCCTCTGTGTGTCGGTGCGTGTGTGCGGCTTTTTTTTTTTCCTCTCTCTCTCTCTCTCTCTCCCCCTCTTCTTTCCACTTCCTCTGATTTTTTTTTTCTCCTTCTTCTTCTTGGAAACAAAGGAGGAGCAGGCAGAGCGGGGGGGGGGGTGCTGCCCCAAAAGCGAGAGCCCCCAAAATGTAAAAAAGAAAGACAAAAAAAAGGAAAAAGAACGGCTTTTTTTCAAATCCTTAAAAAGTTACGACGCCGAGCCTGGGCCAGGGAATTTCTCTTTTTCTTCTGGGAAAAAACAAGCAGCAGGTAGGCGGCGGGCATCCCCGGCTCTGGATAAGGGCCACATTTAAAAGCGGGAGGGGGGCGGGCAGGGGGCGAGCCGCCTTCCCCCCCTGGTCAGGGCGGAGAGAGTCGTCCTTCGGCCGGAGAGGCAAAACAAAAGCATCACCAGCAGTCTCGGCGTCTCGGTCTCGGCGGGCTCAGAGGCTGCGGAGAGAAGAGAAGCCAGAAAAAGGGGGAAGAAAAAGTTTGAACTTCTGCACGGCACAAAAAAACAAAAAACCAAAAAACACCCCCCCCAAAAAAATTAAACAAAGGAAAAGAAAAGTGGACGGGGAGGGAAGGAAGAAGAGGGGGGAAAAAAGAGGGAAGAAGGGAAAAGGGAAAGGGGAGAGAGAAAAAAGGGGGAGGGAAAAGAAAAAGAATAATAATAATAATAATAATAATTGCAAGCTGCCCCTGGAAAAAAAAATATATATATCAGCCGGCTGGAATTTATGGGTCCGGCCGCTCCGTGACTGTGTGTGTGTGTGTGTGTGTGTGTTGTGTTGCTTGATCGCCGTCGGGGTGAGCGATTGACAAGCTGCCAACGCCGTTCACTCACCCTGCCGACGTGTCGCCCGGCGAAGGAGGCGAGCGGCGGCGAGAGCCACCGGAGGGGATGGGGAGCCCCGCCCCTCGGCCCGCCCCCTTCCCAGGCCCCGCCCCCTCGGAACTTTGGAACACGCTCCGGCGGCGGCGGCGGATCCAGAGGGATGCCGAGCGCCCTCCGCAGCCCCGCGGCCAGGCAAGGGCTGGAGGGGGCGGATCGCTCCCTCCCTCCCTCCCGGTCCCTCGCTCTCCTGTCCGGCAGGTGGGGCTGCCTTGCCCGCTTCAGCAAGTTGCCCCGCCTTCCCTCTCCTCTAAGCCACGCCCCTTACCTGTCTCCGCAGCCAGGTACTCCTCCCCGCCTCCCCGGCGCCGCCGCCGAGCTGCCCCATCGCTCTGATTTGGCCGCGCTTGCCAGAGGCCGGCTTTTTATAGGGGGACACGCCCGGCCACGCCCCCGCAGGCCCCGCCTTCCCACCTGTAAGGATGGTTGTTTTTTTTTTTTCCCCTCTCCCCTCGGCGCGAGGAAGAGCCGGCCACGCCCTCTGCTGGCCCCGCCCCCCTCGCCCCAGCCCCCGCCTCCTCGGCTTTAGAAGCCCTTGGCGTCTGTGCGTGGGGAGGTATGGCCCCGCCCACTCGCGTCACTGTTTCAGCCCCGCCCGGTTGGGGGCGTGGCTAAGGTGCCCCGGCTTGGCTTTTCCTGAAGGCCGTCTTGTTGCCAAGGGAGCGTGAGGGAGGAGTTGGGGCCCGTCACGTGGGCAAAGTGAGGGAAAATGGGCTTGCCTTCTTCCCCCTCCCCCCTTCCCGTCACAACCGGGAGCCGCTTTTAACGTCCCGCGGAACGAAAACTGACCCGGTTTGGTTTTTTTTTCGACCCAGCCAACACGCAGCTTCGGAACGGTTACTAACGGTCGCTGAGACGCGCTTGTGCCAAGTGCAAAAACGGTCCCCCTCCCCTTCTCCGAGAGTGAATCGCGGCGGGCCAATCGGAGCTCTCCGAGGAAGGGCACGAGCCGCTTTCCGCCAATCCCAGAGGGCTGTGATAGAGGAAGGCGGGGCGCGGCGCGGCGCAACTTCCGATTGGCGCGTTCGAACTGGCACGCGGGGCGGGGCGGGGCATCGAAAGGCGGAGGGCGGTGCGCCTGCGCTGTGGTGTGCGGTTGCTATAGCGACGGTCGCTGTCGCTTCGGTTGGGTTTTCTCCGTTTCCTCGCGTCCTACACGCGTCCGACCTGGCAGCCTTCCCACGACCCCCGCCTGCCCACACGGCCGTGCAGGCGCCCTCCCGAGGGCCACCTGGCAACATCGCCGCCTTTCCGCCGGCCCGTCTCGCCTTGCCCGGTGCAACCTGGACCTGGGCCGGCTTACCCACCCGCCGGGCCCCGCTTGGCTTCGTGGGGGGAGAGGCGACCCTTTGCAAGGGCTGCCCCTTCCGCACGGCCCGGGTTGCCTCCTCCCAGGTTCAGAAGCAGGACTGAGCACACCGTCCCGGCCTTCAGGAGGACCAAAACCCATCATCCCCTGCCTGGGACCCATGCAAAGCGGGGCCAAGCCCATGCACGACGCCCCGCTTGCTGCCTGCTGCTCCCGGGAAGGGCTTTGATCCAGCGGCTGGAGAGTCTGTTGGAAATGAACTGGGATCTTAAATGCCTCGCCCGCGACCGAAGCCCTGCTTGGAGGATGCTCGGAGGCAATTCCTCCTGGCCCGTTTCTGTAACATCATTTATTGGGATTTAAGGCATTTGGAAGAAAAATTTCCGAGCTTGCCAGTTTGCAATCCAACTGGCCCATCCCCGGAGTGGCTTCTTCCTTCTTGTGCAATTGTGTATTAATAAATAAATAAATAAACCTGCTTCTGCCAGATAAAATTTATTTCCCAGCAACTCTTTAACAACGTGGCGTGTTGGACTGTAGTTAATTTATGGAGATTTTTTTTTATCAACATTCTGTTTACCATTATTTATTAATGCCATGTTTAAAAATATTACGGTTGGAAATTTATTCCAATGCACATTAGTAAATTATGCTTGTAATTCCTAATGCATTTTTAATTAAGAATTTATTCCTGTCTGCTTTTATTTATGGTTCCAATGCTCCCTGTTGCAGTGCTACATATATAATTGGAGACACTCTTAATAAGTATTCTTGGACATTACATGTTACAAAATATGGGGGGAGGGTGGGGTGCTTCAAACAGAATTATAGTAAGCAACAATTCTTCCACTACCTCTCTGTCTTCATTCATCAGCTGGCCCAGAAGCAGCATAAACTTTTATCCCTAGAACAGTTTTTCCCAATTGGATGTCACCTAGATGCTAGTTAAAGTTTGGAATTCTGGAAACCGTGGTTCTGTCACAAACAGAGCTCACCAAATGATAGAAAGAAGCTATACATTTGCGCACAATTATTCATTTAAAAAAAACAGGTTGCAGATGGGCATTAAGATTAATCATAGGGAATCCCTTTCTAATGGAGACAAAGTCTTCAGGATGGAGGGCAGAATCTGTCACAAGGTAGTCCTTGACTTACGACCACATTTGAGCCCATTTTACAAACTTTCTCCACATGATTGTTAAATGAATCTGGCTCCCTTCACTTTGCTTGTCAGGAGGTCACAAAAGGGGATCGCTTGACCCCAGGACACTGCAACGCTGTGGTAAATAAGTTGCCAAGCGCCTGGATTTTGACGCTGCAACAGTCATAAGTGAAGAACAGTCCATTTTACCAAAGCTGTTGTAACGTCGGACAGTCACTAAATAAACAGTTGTAAGTTGAGGACTATCTGGATAGCATGAATCCCTTGAGGATTGATGGGGGGAGCTGGGGCCAATGGATTTATTTTATTTGGTGCTAATGCTGTGTGTTTTTCCCTCCTTACTCCAGGGAGGATTCGGGGACAGGCCACCCAATAAGATCCCATTCTTAAGAGTTAAAAACCTAGCAAAAAATTAGACAACTTCAATGGTTTTTTTAAAAGGCTTCAGAGGTGACAAACAGCTTTTTTTTTTCTTTTCCCTCACATTCTCATGTGAAACAGTAGGTGGGGTTATGAAGGGGGGGGGAGAGACGGACCTGAGTGAAGACTTCACAATGGACAGTAGCGTAGCTTATATCTATGCCTATCTATTTAATGTGTATCTGAGGACCTGAGTGAAAACTTCATGGTGGACAGTAATTTATATCTTTTATGGGAGGAGGGAGAGGAGAAAGGAAAGGGGAGGGGGGGGAGAAAGAGATGGACCTGAGTGAAGACTTCACTATGCCTATCTATTTAAACTGAGGAACTGAGGGAAGACTTCACCATGCACAGTAGTTTATAGCTTTAAATGGAGGCAGTTTGCTGTGGAAGAACTGAGTATAGGCCTCACTGTGAAGCGAAAATTTCTACCTAAGAAAGTATGAAGTGTGTGTGTGTTTGTGTATTTGATTGTGTGCGTATTTATGTATGTACATCTGTATGGAGATACATAAGTGAAGAGTACAGCACATCATAGTAGTGTAACATATCTTTTTAATCTATACGGGAGGACCTCCACACTAGAGGACCTGAGTGAAGACTTCATCGTGCACAGTAACCTATCTGCCCGTCTAGCTAATCCACACTAGAGGACCTGACTGAAGACTTCTCCCAGCACGTTCCTCCTTCCCGCCCTTCCAAAATAGGTTTGAATCTCAAAAAAAAAACAAAACCGGAGGGCACTAGGACCCGGCAGACCTCTCCTGCGCCTGCCGCCCCCTCTCCTACCTAGTCAGACGGCGCCTTATGGCCGCCCCTCTGTTTTTTCCCTCCCCCGCCCACCGCGAAGCGCATGCGCCCACAGCCCGGCCGGCGGCCCGCTTTCCCCCCCGGTTTCCGGCCGCTTCCGAATGGCGGCACTACTACTTCCGGGTCGGCGCCTCCGTGGCTGAGACGCGCCGCTCTGCCCGTGGGGGGTCTCCCGGCGACCCTCCGCCCACGCGATCCACGACCCCGGCGCCACGCCTGCCTTCGCCGCCCCGCAGGGACGGTCCAGCGACGGCGGCGCCCGCCCGGCCCGTAAGTCCAGATCGGGCCTGGCCTCTGCCTTGGGGGGGGGGAATCCCCCTCCTCCTTCCCGCTGCTGGACTCCAGGTCCCATCAGGCGCGGCCTCTGGCCTTGGGGGTCCGGAGGAAGCGGGACGAGGCCTCGATGGGGCCGGGGAAGCCATGAAGGGAGGAAGCGCCCTGATGGGGAGGGGAGGAGAGGCGTGGGGAGGGGCTGGGGGGGTGCAGAGGGGCCCCACCCCCCCATCCCACACCCTCACCCACCTTTGGGGGTCTCTGCCTGCTGAGCCCACCCCCCCATCGTTGCTCTGATCTTGGGGACGGTCCCCCCTTTCCCAAGCATGGGGGGGTCTCTTTTTCCCCCTCCCCAAATTTTTCTCCTCCCCATAGACCCCCCACCCTTTGATCCTGCCCCCCCCAGTCTCCCCCCTTCCCATACTGTCCCAGGAGGCAGCAGTTCCCCCCCACCCCAGACCAGGAGTGGCCAACTACGACCCCTTTGACCAGCTGTGGACTTCAACTCCCAGCATTCCTGAGACGGCAGGTCCCTTTCTTGTCCCAGCAGGGCTGGCTCAGGAATGCTGGGAGTTGAAGTCCGTAAGTTGTCAAAGGAGTCCTGTGCTCTGGACTGCCCTGGTTTGCAGGGATGGAGGAAGGGAGGACTTGATTCCGGGCCAGTTGCCCTTTGACACACAGCCCCCAAGGCTGCCCTTTGACCCCGAGGGGCTCTGCCTCTACTTATTGGGCTGTCAGTCCCGTCCCCTTATTCTTCTTCCCCCTCCAAGGAAAATGGGCTCCTTTTCCAGTTCTGCTGGTAGTTGTTTACTTCCCCAGGAATGCAAAATAAGTGACAGGGGGAGGAGCCAATATGCTAATGTGTTGTTGTTGTTGTTGTGTATTTGGAGTGCAAGAAATATGAACTAGTAAAACCTGACAGTTAGAACAATTATAATCAGGGAAACAGCTCGCCTCCAGAAGCTGTGAATGCTCCAACACTGGAAGTTTTTAAGAAGAGAGACTGGACAGTCCTTTGTCTGAAATGGGATAGGGTCTCCTGCCTGGGCAGGGGGTTGGACTAGATGACCTCCAAGGTCCCTTCCAGCTCTATTATTATTATTATTATTATTATTATTATTATTATTATTATTATTTATTACTACTACTGTTGTTGTTGTTGTTATTATTATTATCCCATTTTGCTGCCTCTTGAGCTTCCACTGATTAATTGTTCTAACAGTCAAGAAATTTCTCCTTAGTTCTAGGTTGCTTCTCTTCTTGATGAGTTTCCATCCGTTGCTTCTTGTCCTGCCTTTGGGTGCTTTGGAGAATAGGTTGACTCTGTTCTTCTTTGTGGCAACCCCTGAGATATTGGAAGACTGCTATCATGTCCCCCCTCGTCCTTGTTTTCATTAAACTAGACATACCCATATCTTGGGGGTAGCAGCAGGAGTTAGGTCTTAACCATGTTATATGAACTAACCCACCGCTGTCATTTTCCAAGATATAGGAGCATGCCTTCTCTGTTGTGGCAGTAGCTCTCTGGAATGGCATTTCATTCAAAGCTTCGTACAGCTCAAAACCCTAATGATGTTCATAAAATAATTTTTAAAAATGGATTGTTCTCTTAAGGCTTTGCTGTTGGTTGATTGCAGACGCTCTGTGTTTTGGGGTTTGATTTTTTTTTTATTGGCTGTGAGTCATCTTTTGGTTGGTTCTGATTTTTTTTTTCTTCCCGTCTATGTTGTTTTTCTGTTATTTTTCTGCAATCCACCCAGAGTTTTTGAGTTGGACGGCCTTGAAATTGAGTTAAATATATTTTCAAAAAAAATAGGGCGAAGCATCCCAGCTAATTCAGATGTCTTCTCAGTCCACTCATCACCATAATGTAGTGATGTGTTCGTGGGTTTTGATCTTGGTATCAACTTTTTATAGCTTTAATATTTCTAGATTTTGAATAGGAGAAGTCAATTCCTCCTGTTGTCCTACAATGCTGAGACGTTCTTACTCTGCGTTTTCACCTTGCACTGAGCTGTGATTTGCTCTAGGTAGTATGTGAGTTTACCTTACAGTACCTTCCTATCCTCATTTATCCATCTTTAAAGCGAGGCAAGGCCTGTCCTTATTGCTGTTGTTTTGGAATAGAGTTGGAAGGCAGTAGAACTGGAGTCCCCAGATAGGAATGGCTGGCTGAGGAATTCTGGGAGTTGAAGTCTTCAAGTTGCCAACGTTGGAGATCCTGGCTGTAAAAGATGCTATGAGCCTCTCGTAGTGAAATGGCCAAATTCACGCCAAATAAAATTATCGGTGCAGATGCAAACAATGGTTGCCGCACTCAAGATTTCTGGCGATAGGAACGGATCGCCACGAGCTCACGCAATTTATCCACACGGCTGTTGGTAACCTCATTCGGTATTGTGGCGTAATGCATGTGGAAAAAACCACCACCACCAAAACAAAACCACTTTTGATCTTGTGGCATAACATTGCTTTCTCGGCTATGTTTTCTTCCATGGCTGCTACGTGGTTGCTGAGAAACCACGCTCAGAGGTGGAATTGTAAATAAATGATTTCAAACCTGATTTCCTTTTCCACCCACATGCTTTCCGGTCTCGAACTCTGAAGGAGAACGACGGTTGCCCACTTTGAACAGGATGGAAGGGTGTGGGGTCTCCCTTTGGCTGTCAGACACCTCTTTAAGCTGAATCCGGAGTGTTCCCATTGCTTTTTCAGTTGCACAAAGGAGCAGTTGATTAGTCCAGCGTCTAAATCTAGGCGACCCGGGCTGTTGCAGTTTTCCTTGTCGATTATTTAAAATTGACTGCCTGTTGATCAGGTGAATTGGTCGCTGACTCTAAGGACGCAACTTGTTCTGCACCAAAACCAGAAGGGGGGGGGGAAAAGTCCCACTAAAAGTTAATCTCGTTCCATCAGCGATGATGTGAATTTTCCTACGCGAATTAGCCTGGTTTTCAGTTCAGCACAACAGCATTCCATGCGCCTTTGGTGTATAGCCACACTGGCCACGGAAAATGTGTTCCTTCCCCCCCGGACAAGGAACAGAGATCAGCCCCTTGGTCTGGAGTCAAACACGAGTCCACGGAGAAACCTTAACTTTTTAATTAATCAATTTATTTTGGAATATCCACGTAACTTGTACAGGCAGGATTCATACTGAAACACACACGTCATAAAAGAGCCAGGGTTGCCTACCCCTGAACTAGACCGTCGATGTTTTATTTATTTTTTTAGTACATCACAGTCAAATGTGGCGGAACAGCACAGCCTACGAACCTGGTCAGTGTTAAATCGCGAAATCTGGTTCCCAAGAAGGAAGCGAGAGACCTCAAATGCGGCCGAATCAAGGAAAAGAGGCTGCATTTTAAAACGAAACAAAACAAAAAAAACCCAACAACAACACAAAACCGCGCTCCCCTCCTGTACTTTTCCGAGGAATCTTGGAATGAAAAATGACATCACTTTGTCATCTGTTCCAATTGATGTTACCCTCTTCGCGGTGACAGCTGAAAAGGCCCACAGGTGCCATATAAAGAGATGACCATGTTGTCATATTTCATTTAGGCGTCCCTCTGCAAAGGCATAATTACCTAATTAGCTTGTTAATTAGGAGATTAGCATTTCGCTCTATTGATAGAATGCTCTTTGCAGGCAGGAGTCGAGGAAACTAGATTTGTTGGCCTAATTTATAAGTGTGGTGGTTTCTTCCCTTCCTCCTCCTCCTCCCCCCTCCCCCAATACTTATTTGCTTAAAATATTCAGGGAGAGTAATTCTGCCTTCTCTAAGGGGGAGCTTTTTTCTCCAGACAAGAGAGAAGTCCAGCCTCAGTAGGAACATGGTCACCTCTCTCCATATCCAATCCTCCTCCTCCTCTTCTCTTCCTCCTCCTCCTTCTCCTCCTCTCCTTCTTCCTCCTCCTTCTCCTCTCCTCCTCCTCCTCCTCCTCCTC
>NW_015387423.1:310233-313069 GCF_001527695.2 Protobothrops mucrosquamatus
CACCTTTTGCTTGAAAGAGCTAGCCTTCGGGAAACACTGGACTCAGAAACCGTGCAGTCCTGCCCCAGACAGGAGCCTTCAGGATCCAGCACTCCGACAACTGCAAAAAAAAAAAAAAAAAAAGCTGCAGCTGACAAACTCTTGATGTGTTCTTGCAAAAACTGTGATTTCCTCCCCCCACAATCCCTTCCTTGCTAACATCACGCATCTCTCTAAAGCGGTATCTATCTGTAGGAGGGGGGGAAAAATCTTTTTTTCCCCTCTCCTTAAGATGCACTGGGACTCCATTCTTTATTAACGATTTGGGAGACACAGCTCACTTACAGTAATCATTTTTCGCTCGCTCTGAACACGAGGAACCGGGGGCTATAATTTTGAGAGCACAGTAAGGAAAATAGAGATTATTTTTCAGGTTCCAATTTACTCTCGGTAATCAGGACGCTTTACTCTCCTGAGTCTTCCTGTGAGCCCCGTATAATAAGATGGTTTGTGACGAGGTTGCTAGGAATGGATTCGGTTCCTAGGAACTTCTCTTGCGGTGCCTCGTTTCCACATGCAAAGTGTATTTCGTGATTCTTGCTCCTTTTACGCCGCTGTTTTGCCAGACGTAGCCAAGATGTAGCATGCATTTCGGCACAGAGATCAGTTGTTAAGGGATCCCTGCAGTTGTTAAATTGGTCCCACCGTTGTTAAAACGAATCCGGCTTCTTCCCCATTGACTTGGCTCGTCCGAAGGTCGCAAAAGGGCGTCACGTGATCCCTCCCGGGACGCCGCGACCGTCGTAAATACGAACCAGTTGCCAAGCGTCTTGAGTTTGGATCACGTGACCCACGGTCGTAAAGTGTGAAAAACGATCGTAAGTGAGCGGACTCTAAACGAACTTTGAGCGGACACTAAACGAACGCTCGTCAGTCACGTGGGCATGTTTACATTTCAAAATTATTTAAAAAGAAAAATGAACGAAGCCCGGCATGGTAGCAGAGGGCCTAGCAGATGCGAGGGGACGAGAACTTTGGCACTTAACAAACGCCGCTTCGCTTCTTCCATTTTTTATTTTGAGATTGGCCCAAACAAACATAGCCAACCTCTTTGCAAAAACAGACAACAAAAAAAAACAAAATTGTGTCACCGGGTTGTGATTCTTCTCTGCTGTGCTGCTGTTTTGCCCACCGCCTCTCGTCCTGGCACGGGAGTGGTGTATTTACAAATTATAGTCCGTTTCCTCTTTGGCTACCACGGAAGTTGAAAGGGTGCCAACCCAGTTGTGGGAGCTATTAAGAAAGCCCGTATCCTTGTCAAGCCTCCCAGGCTATAAACCGTGTGAAGTCGGGGTTCAGCAGCGGCAGGAAGAGGGAAATAAATAAATAAGTGGGCCTGTGCATCTGCTGTTAAGCCTGTTGTTTAACTCCCTCGACAGACATTAAATCATTTTCAAGCACAATAATAGTGTGGGAGGTAAATTAACTAACCATTAACCATCTTATAAATACACAATTAAAATGCCAGCCTTCGTGTGACGGCATGGATGGGGCAGCCGTGATTTTTTTTTTGGACTGGGATTTGGCTTCTTCAGTGCCCAACCGTAGGTCTTTGAGGTGCTTCAAGCTGTTACATAATAATAATAATAATAATAATAATAATAATAATAATAATAATAATAATAATAATAATAATAATAATAATAATAATAATAATAATAATACATTAGCTCTGGCAAAGCAAAACTGCTTTCTTTTTCATAGGACCAGTGTCATTATTATTTAAAAAGATATTTTGGCTGTGCGGTTTGCCCTAGGATGGAGTAGCCAAGAACTGCTTTTTATTAACTAATATACTCAGCTATCTGGCTAGAGTAGCCTTCTGTCAAATTGAAAAAAAGAACTGGGGCATTTTCACGTAGCCGTACCGAAGCTTAAGAAGAGCTGACCTCTGTAACATCATGAGCTAATCCCTTCTTGATTCCTTAATCATGTTACATATGTGTTACAGGTAGAAGAGAATGCATGTAGCTTGGGGTTGAAATGAAGGGTCCTTGGTGGTCTCTGAAATTGGTGGCTTTCTGCAGACATTTCATGACCCATCTAGGTAACATCATCAGTGCGCTGTATATAAACGGAGCAAGTCACGCTAAACGATCTTATTGTGGCCCAAACCAGCGACCTAAATAGTGCATTAAATGCAACTTGTTACAGATAATTTGTGCAATGTATATAAATGCACACACACACGCATGCAGAAGGCATCGGAAAAAGAATTGGCGATGCCAACATTTTTTTTCCTCCCCTCCCCCCAAAAATGCACGGCCAGTTTAAGAAAGCTGACAGAACAAACTTTTTTCCACAGCCCTTCTCCTGCACTTGGGAGTCTCCAATGATTGAATGTCCTTGTTAGGAAATAAATTTCCCGGATGTCAAAAACTTGTGCGGCCAATGGAAAGCTTTAAATCACCCCGAGATGTCACCGGCAGACCTCAATTTATCTCCTGCCCATCCTGAATTAGCACTGGGTTAAAAGCCTTTGATTGGTCCAGGGGTGGGTCCCGACTGAATTGATTGGGCAAGGATTTTGCCATGATTAGCAGCAATATTATTCCACCTCAAGGAAGAAAGAAGGATTTCCATTTGCCAAACTCAACGGTATTTTGCTTTGCTTCGGATTTTCGTATTTACACAAATAGAAACAAAGTCAACCACTCACACCTTTTTAAGTGGGTAGCAGCCCTTCTTAGGAGATTTTGTAAGCAGGTAAACTCTGCTGACACATGTGCCATGTTATAAAGAGCCCATCTGGTGTAGTGAAACCAGGAGATTGTGAATTCTAGTCTCACCTTATCCA
>NW_015387423.1:313716-320704 GCF_001527695.2 Protobothrops mucrosquamatus
TAGAAACAAAGTCAACCACTCACACCTTTTTAAGTGGGTAGCAGCCCTTCTTAGGAGATTTTGTAAGCAGGTAAACTCTGCTGACACATGTGCCATGTTATAAAGAGCCCATCTGGTGTAGTGAAACCAGGAGATTGTGAATTCTAGTCTCACCTTATCCACGAAAGCCAGCTGGGTGACTCTGGGTCACTCACCAGGAGACTCTGAGTTCTAGTCCCACCTTGGGCACGAAAGATGGCTGGGTGATTTGTGGGTCAATCACCAGGAGACTGTGAGTCCTAGTCTCACCTTATCCACGAAAGCCAGCTGGGTGACTCTGGGTCACTCACCAGGAGACTGTGAGTTCTAGTCCCACCTTGGGTACGAAAGATGGCTGGGTGATTTGGGGGTCAATGACCAGGAGACTGTGAGTCCTAGTCTCACCTTATCCACGAAAGCCAGCTGGGTGACTCTGGGTCACTCACCAGGAGACTGTGAATTCTAGTCCCACCTTGGGTACGAAAGATGGCTGGGTGATTTGGGGGTCAATGACCAGGAGACTGTGAGTCCTAGTCTCACCTTATCCACGAAAGCCAGCTGGGTGACTCTGGGTCACTCACCAGGAGACTGTGAGTTCTAGTCCCACCTTGGGTACGAAAGATGGCTGGGTGATTTGGGGGGGGTCAATCCCCAGGAGACGGTGAGTTCTAGTCCCACCTTATACATGAAAACCAGCTGGGTGACTTCCGTCCAGTCCCCCCCTCTCAGCCCAGCCCACTTCGCTGGGGGGTTATTGTGGGGCAAAGAGGGGGAGCAACTACTTATTACACCAGTATCAAAGAAATGATGAAATTGAATCATGAAAGAAAAGAGGCGAAAGGAAGGACGAAGCGAAATGCGCAAAGGACAACAATGAAAATATATTTTTTTAATTTATTTTAAATAAATTAAATTGAATTGCTCAATGGACCCGCGGCCAGTTGTCCCGTTCCATTCTGAGGGGCATTAAATGAGTAACATGGTTGTTAAGGGAACCTGCAAAAGGGGAATCACGTGATCCCCCCCTCCCCCCCCGGATGCTGCAACCGTCCTCAATAGGAGTCAGTTGCCCAGCGTCCGAATTTTGATTACGCAATCATGGGGATGCTTCAACGGTCATCAAGTGTGAAAAACAGCCACGAGTCCCTTTTTGTAACTTTGAGCGGTTGTGAGTCAAGGACTCCCTACAATCCCATTTGGCACCCAGTCGTTTCCTAAGCTTGTCCCCTCTGGCGTCTGTCCTGTGTTTCCTCCAGCAGGTAGAGAAGACGTTGGTTCAGCATGGATCAGAGAAGATAGTAGGGGAAGGCAACAGAACCTGGCAGAGTAGGATGGCTTTCTTGGACAACCCGGCTATTATCCTGGCTCACATCCGGCAGTCGCACGTGACCAGCGATGACACGGGGATGTGTGAAATGGTCCTCATCGACCAGGACGTCGACCTGGAAAGATTCCACCCGGCTTCGGCCAATGGGGACGACAGCTCGGAAGGATCCAGCGGCAACGGCGAACCTCAGGGTTATATGTATTCTCAGTCCGTGGACATTACCTCAAGCTGGGACTTCGGCATTCGAAGGCGCTCAAATACAGGTGAGTTGTGCAGAGAGCATCTTGGGGGGTGTGTGTGGGGGTTTGTCTTCCTAGGATGAGGCTGGGATGTAAAGAGGGAGGCATCATAAGATACCTGGGTCAACTCCAGACGTCTCCAGTTACAGGAATCAAGTAACAAAGGGTGTGCATTTTTTTTTCTCCCCCCACGGAAAGACCTGTTTCCGTATTTGTTGGGAACTGTGTTTTGGGTGGAGCTAAATAAACAGTCTACGGGAGGGGGAAAAATAACTAAATTAGGGCTCCTTGGTGCCTTCTGAACTTGACTGCTTTCTTGCAGACGTTTCATGACCCAAACTAGGTAACATCATCCGTGCTAGAAGGGAGTTGGGTTTATGGGGAGGGGAGGAGGACTGTGGGGTCCTTGGTGCTCTCTGAGCTTGGTGGTTCTCTTGCAGACGTTTCATTACCCAAACTAGGCAACGTCATCAGTGCTAGAAGGGAGCAGGATTATATTGGATATAAACAGAAAGCAAATGGCACTCCTTTCTGGCACTGATGATGTTACCTAGTTGGGCAATGAAACGTCTGCAAGAAAACAACCAAGCTCAGAGCTGCTATATATAAAGAGGGAGCAATTCACATTCATTGGAACTGATGATGTTGCCTAGTTGGGTAATAAAACGTCCGCAAGAAAACAACCAGGCTCCAGAGAATACCAAGGACCCCTCATTTCAACCCTGAGCTACAAATATTCTCCTTTATTGGAAATAACCAAATGGGGACCTCCGCTGACTTTCTCCCAGCTTTAGGAGAACGAGAGAGAGAGACCCCTTTGTCTGAACTGATGTTTTTCGCTGGCTCAAGAACTGGATGGATTTAACCTAAAAACCGGTACCTGGTCCTCATCTAATGACAGCGCAGTCCTCCAATAATGACCGCTACTGGGACTCCTAAAATTGCTGTCCCGGTGCAATGATGTTTCCCCTAACAACCAGGGGTGGAAATTCCGGTCCCAGTTAAGGTGGTTCAAAAAGGATTAGCTGTCAAAAGATCAGGACCTCGGACAGCACCTTCTCGTCAACACAAAAAATAGGTCATTTTCTGGACGTTTGTACATTCAGAGAGAGAGTTTTGTGTTGTTTTTTTAAAACCAGTCCTGACCAGTTTATCCAACTGCTCCTCTTCTTTGTCTTCTGGAATCAATCTGACATTAAAAGCAGAGAGAGAATGCCGGGTGCCTCCGAAGGCATCCGCCTCCTGGTTACTGATATTTCACCTATTTGAGCGTGGACTGTTTTGGACGTGGATTCGAAAAATATGTAAAGAGGAAAAATGATATTCGGTTTTTTAAGATTTGACTAATGTGGCGCAGATACAAATCATTTATTTTTACTACCTATAAACTGTTCCAGCCCAGGGAAGAAAAAGCTATGCTAATTTATATAGCGTTGACATTTTATAATTTTCGTGATTTTTTTTAGATAAAAGATTTTATATTTAAAACTTTAATAGTCTAGCCTGAGTTCATCTATCTTTAATTTTTGAAACGGGGAGAGTAATTCATAACAGTAATTTTATTCCTGTAATGTAATATTCACTTCAGTTCATTTGTGCATTAAAATTCCTTTAAGACCGTTATTAATGATTTATATAATGAAATGTCATATTAATCACAGAAGTTTTCACATTTTATTATTCTCTTCCATGTTAATACTATCTTTATGATCTCTATTAATGTTTTATATCCTCTAATTTCAATTATAAATCAAGAACATTTTCATGTTTTTGTTGGTATTTGCTTTTCAGGGGTGCCACCTTTAAAATTTTATTGCATGCACCCCCCCCCCAATAGATGTACAGCATAAAACATCTTTATTCATAGCAAGGTAGTTAATTATGTCTTTTGTTCATCGCAAACTTTCGTTGACAAACTTAAACATTATAATACATATTTTTTTTTCTTTATTCTAAGCTCAGAGACTCGAACGGCTACGGAAAGAGAGGCAGAATCAGATCAAATGCAAAAACGTGCAATGGAAAGAGAGAAATATCACCTGTTCTGGTAAAAAAAACCATATTATTTTATTCACCGTTCATTTCTGGGCTTGTTTCATGCATAACCTTGTTAAGTCTGTACATTTTTGCATGATAAAGAATGAGAATAATTTCGGAGAGCGCTTGGCTAAAAGATAAATAACAAAGAATATTCTTTTAAAGAATTCACCGAAAACACGATCTCTCCATCCACGTGTGCCACCCGTTTGGACTTCAGCGTCCATCATCCCTAGCCAGAAAAATCTAATGAGCAGGCAGGACGATGGGACTTGTAATCCCAACCCCCTTGGATAGCCACAGGTGGTCAAAGCTGGAAGATTTCGGAGGATGCCCGGTCTTTGTCCTGATGGATCAGATAAGATTCATCCTTGGGAACAACTGAAGCTTTAGAAATTGCCACGGATGCTACTGGTGTTCCCAGTTTTCCTGGAAGCAAAACCACAAAGAGAATTATCTCAAGTTTTGGAACCACCTCTGCCCTAAGCTGCACCGTGGCTGTCGTATATGAGCTGCTAATCTGAACAGATTAGTCTTGTAATCTTGGTTCAAGAATAGCAAGGATGTGCCTTTCGTTGTGTGCCTTAGTCCACAGCACGCAGTCCACTGTTTTATTTATTAGGCCGCCGTTCCTCTGAGGAGCACAAAGCAGGAGGGACGAGAGAAGTTCCCTTTTTTTTTTATTCTGAGAAGCTGTGAGTCTGTAACGTAAAGGACAGATCTGGGTAGCGTTTCATCCCTTTAAAGTGTGTATCCATTTGGTGAATACACAACGAGATTCCTTGCAAATCAACCAATCCATTCGGGAATTGGCCTTAACAACTGACTCCTTTCAGTCTTCACGGCCATTTGTATAGAAACAGAGAGCAAGCCTCACTCCTTTGTAGCACTGATGATGTTCCCTAGTCAGGTGATGAAACGTCTGCAAGAAAACAACCAAACTCAGAGAGTATGAAGGACCCCAAATCAAGTCCCATTTCTGCTCTTTTGTGCCATATAATAGTTTCCCAAATCGTCCCATCAGCACTTCTCTTGAATCAAGGGAAGCTGCCTCATTCAGCAGAGAGATGGAGGCAGCACCTGTGCCAGCCAAACCAACCATAAGCCAGGATCTTAGCAGTCTTTTCCCGAAGAGCAAAAATGCCTGTTAAAATGAGCTCTTAACCCGACGGATGAAACTTGCAACGTCTGACTGTCAAGCCCCAAAGAATAACTCAATGTAGCGTCTCAAGGTCATTGTTAGATATGAATTTCTTTATTTTTTTGTTCCAGACCAGAACTGGTCTCTTCCAATTAGGTAAAACAGCTGACTCAGAGGCTGTGACATCCATGGTTTTAGTGACTAGACAGGTAGTCCTCCAACTTAACAA
This sequence comes from Protobothrops mucrosquamatus, assembly GCF_001527695.2. Classification (NCBI taxonomy): domain Eukaryota; kingdom Metazoa; phylum Chordata; class Lepidosauria; order Squamata; family Viperidae; genus Protobothrops; species Protobothrops mucrosquamatus. The sequence goes on from NW_015387423.1 coordinate 318,708, forward strand.
CAGTTCCTTTAGTGACAGATGCAGAAATTTTGGGCTGCATTGTGGTTGAAAACCGAGGATCACCTGTAGGGACAATTTAATCCTCCTCTTCTGAGTTAGCCCAGCTCCTCCGTGGCTCTGTTGAGTTATCTCAGTGTCTCTCTTTTTGTAACGCTGGCCCAGCTGCACCTCCTCCATCACAATATTTTGGGTCAAGCTGTCATCTCCCTGAGTTTGACAAGTTTTAATTCTGCCGTTTAACAAATGAGTTCTCCCTGCCCCCCCACCCCTCCAGTTTTGGAAGTCCCCACTCAATCTGCCTCGGCATCCGTTCGAATCCTCAAGAGGGATAAGCGTGTAAATCTTGGGGACGTCTCCAGGTCCAGGAGTAGAAAAGATTGGTAGCTTGGAAGCGGATCTGTCAATGGTGATGGATTGAGTTTGGGGGCAGCTCGTTGCTGGAGCAGATGTGTCACGAAACCCCCTCCAATTCCACATTGGAGAAGAAACCAATGGTAATAGGCAACAGCTCAACAAGTCTTGACAACTAAGTTCATTTGTCTTCATTTTTTTTTTAAAAAAAAAAAAGATACCCTTGCCTTACCCAAGAACCTTGCGGCTCGTCTTGACAAAGTTGCACCTGATTCCTAGGCTGAGTTGATGCTCAAACATGCCATCTTCTCTTGAGGGATGGTTAGCTTCTCAAATTTCCTATCCCCATTAGAAACTCCAATTTTGGACGCTCTCGCCAAGCCACAAGCATCCATGGGCTTCAAGTGGTCCGCTTCAAGGCTCAGCTATATATTTGCCGCCCTCCATGTAGAGTTTTCCACATCCAACTCAACAACACGGTAGCTGAATTAAACAGAAGAACTACCCCCCGAGATCCGGATGATTCCGGATCTCCTTACTTTCCGCCGCGCCCTCAAGACATGGCTTTTCCAGCAAGCGGGCCTGACCTAGGGAGGATTTTAGGTAGGGATGATTTTAAGAAAATTTTAATTGACACACCGCTTCCAATATTTGGCTTTTAATTTGGTTTTATGGGGTTTTTTTGTTTTTTGATGTATTTTGTTTGTATCTGTTTTAATATGCTGTGCACCGCCCTGAGTCCTACGGGAGAAGGGCGGTATATAAATTAAATTATTATTATTATTATTATTTGGCCGAGTGTGATTAGACACCCAAGGAATTTATCTCCGTTGCAGAAGCTCTCCTGTTGGCCATTAACCCATGATGAAGTAGCTGCTTAGGGACTGGATAACTGACCAGTGACAGTGACCACATAATCCAGATAATCGTATTGCCTAACTATAGCTAAATTCCAGTTCCCCCCCTAGACTAGCTTTCCATTGGGTGTTTCAGCCTTGGGGGGGGGGGCATCCATCAGATGTTGTCATCTCAACGGTGCTTTTTCAAGAAGCAACTAACTGGACTGTGTTTCTTCCCTTGGGGAAGACATTTCGCTTCCCATCCCGGAAGCTTCCTCAGTTCTGACTTCTTGACTTCATGTCCAAGAAGCTTCTGGGAGGAGAAGCGAAGCGTCTTCTTCAAGGAGAAAACATAGTCCAGTTGCCCTCTGGAAAAGCCCCTTTGAGGCAACCGTGGCCTGGACTGACTGAGGATCTCCCTAGCCAGTCAGATGCTGTAATGTTCCTCTCTGTCTTTGAACCCCAGCCGAGGAGCTGAGCCTTCTCTTTGACAAGAAGAACTTCAAGGTGAAGCCTGCCCATGCTCCCGTGAAGCCATCAATCCTCTCGGTCCGGCTGGAACAGTGCCCTTTGCAGTTGAACAACCCTTTTAACGAGTACTCCAAGTTCGACGGCAAGGTAAGCAAGAACAAGACGCTTTGGAAGGGACCTTAATCCGTTTCGATAAAATATTGCTTGTGATAATTAAGCAACAGAGGCCTTATCGACACAGGCCAGCAAAAAAAAAAACAACACGTGGCGGGTCCACAAAGATGCACTTTTATCGTTGTATTTCGGACGCTTCGAGGTTGTTGCTTCCCCCCCCCC
>NW_015387423.1:321526-324026 GCF_001527695.2 Protobothrops mucrosquamatus
AGGAGAAGGAGAAGGAGAAGGAGAAGGAGAAGGAGAAGGAGAAGGAGAAGGAGAAGAAGAAGAAGAAGAAGAAGAAGAAGAAGAAGAAGAAGAAGAAGAAGAAGAAGAAGAAGAAGAAGAAGAAGAAGAAGAAGAAGAAGAAGAAGAAGAAGAAGAAGAAGAAGAAGAAGAAGAAGAAGAAGAAGAAGAAGAAGAAAAAGAAAAAGAAAGAGAGGATCAAAGCCTGTGTTCCAAATCTGACAAAAAAAAAAAACAGATTTCAAGAGTCACCCAGCCTCTGGAGTAAATATATAATTAAGTAGGATTTTTTTTTTAAAGCGTGCTTAATTAGGCCCCCAAAGTCTTTCCCCCCCCATAATAGACTTCCCCATCTCTTCCCAATTAGGCATTCCTTCCCCAAGAGACCCAACTGGTTTGGTTAATTATGCAAATCGGGCACGTTTCTATTCCCAGGCGAAGAATTTATGAATGTTCGCAAAAACTGCAACTCTTCCTATATATGTACAGTATATATACAAAAGAGAAGCAGGGCGATTGCTGTATTTGAAACCCAGGAAAAATGCTCAGAGGAGGGAAAGAGTTGCTTAAAAAATGTATTGATTTTTTTTTTTTAATGTCGGAACCTCTCTGATTCTATTTTTTAATCGCATGGTGAATTGGAACTGGAAGCAGGGCAGATTTAGTCACCCGGGGCTGTGCTTGTCCAACAAGCAGACCGAGGTGTGAAAAATTTATCCTAATGGTTGACTTAACAACAATTCATTTAGTGATCATTCAAAGTTAACAGCAGCATTGAAAAAAGTGGTACATGACGATTTTTCACACTGACGATCTTTGCAGCACCCTATTGTCAAACTTCAGACACTAGGCAACTTACTCATATCTATAGAATAGAATAACAGAGTTGGAAGGGACCTTGGTGGTCTTCTAGTCCAACCCCCTGCTCAGGCAGGAAACCCTATGCAATTTCAGACAAATGGTTGTCCAATCTCTTCTTGAAAACCTCCAGTGTTGGGAGCATCCACAGCTTCTGGAGGCAAGTCGTTCCACTGATTAATTGTCCTCACTGTCAGGAAGTTTCTCCTTAGTTCCAGGTTGCTTCTCTCCTTGATGAGTTTCCATCCGTTGCTTCTTGTCCTGCCTTCAAGGGCTTTGGAGAATAGCTTGACTCCCTCTTCTTTGGGGCAACCCCTGAGATACTGGGTTTAGTAGTTCAGCATCTCCAAAGGATAGTATCAAGGCGACGTTTTCTACATAGGTTGCACTATTTAATCTCTGTTACTTTATCCAAAATTGTCCCAAAGGCAAGTGGACTTTTGTTATTCCCTGACGACGTTTCGCGTCTCATCCAAGAAGCTTCTTTTAGTTCTTCATCTTCAAGGAAAAACAGAAGTCCAGTTGCTTTTTGAAAAAAACACCTTTGGGACAACCGTGATCTGGATGACCGAGAATCTTCATAGACACTTATCCTAAATTAATTTCTCCTTTTCTGTCCATATCTGGGATTGATAGACATCCTTCCCTGGTTCATCCTGACCTCCAAGGTCCCTTCCAATTTATTATTATTATTATTATTATTATTATTATTATTATTATTATTATTATTATTATTATTATTATTATTATTATTATTATTATTATTATTATTATTAAGTTTCTAGGACCTGCCCAGGTTGTGAAAACAATAGATAATCAAACATCCAGAAGCTTTTGAACTGGGGGGGGGGGAAATGTTTCAGGTTTAAAAATAATAATAATAATAATAAATCTCTGCCTTGCAGCCAAAAATAAAATTTGCCTGCCGTAATTTGACAACACATTTCAACTCTTTGGGGCTGGGGGGTGTCCAAGGCCATGGGCCCCCGTCTGAAAAAGAAACCCACAACAATTTCTTTGTTAGCAACTGTTTTTAGCAATGAGACTGGGGGAAGGGATAATTCATGAGTACTAATTGCTTGGCTGTTAATTTTCATAAGTGTTGATAGAAGCAGTTCCTTAAATTAAACTTTGTTTAAAACGTATCAGGGGAAATATTCAGCAATGTCGGGCCTGAAGTGAAAATTAATATGAATGCTGTGGCAATTAACACGTACTGGTTAATAGCTTTTAGCAGCATTTTGGGATGATAGACCTTAAATACATTTTTCGCATGCTGCTCTTGTACCAGTTGCGTTCCACATTTACGTCTGGATAATTATGAGCAAATGTTTTTTTTTTTTTCCCCTCCCCACAATCGTGGGTACTAAATAGCTTTCCAAAAAAGGAAGAAAAAAAACCTCACAGTAGATAAAAGATGGAGAAAGGAACTACACTGCGGTGTCGCCAGTTAAAAATATGTCTGAGATAATCATTTGATATTAAAAATCAGGTATACGCAAATTAGAGGTTTTTAATTTTCATGTTCCGCAATGAAGAATTTCCAGCCCGAACAGGTGTATCCAAATTAAACATCTGCATAGTTTCTTAAGTGCCTTTTTTTCTTTTTTTTTTTAAAAAAGAG
>NW_015387423.1:329026-336137 GCF_001527695.2 Protobothrops mucrosquamatus
GGAGGAGGAGGACTGTGGGGTCCTTGATGCTCTCTGAATTTGATGGTTTCAGTATCTAATCCTGAGCCTTTGGACCAACTATTGTCCAGGATCCTGGACCGCCATCTTTCAAGCTTGCTTCCTTCTGTTGACTGTAACAATCAAGGAGAGAAGCAACTTAGAACTAAGGAGAAACTTCCTAACAGTGAGAACAATTATCCAGTGGAACAGCTGGCCTCCAAAAAGTTATGGATGTTCCATCACTGGAGGTTTTTAAGAAGAGATTGGACAGCCCTTTGTCTGAAATGGTATAGGATCTCCTGTCTGAGCAGGGGGTTGGTCTAGAAGACCTCCAAGGTCCCTTCCAACTCTTGTTATTCTGAGAGATGTGACAGTGAGAACAATTAACCAATGGAACATCTTGCCTTCAGAAGTTGTGGGTGCTCCATCACTGGAGGATTGTAAGAAGAGATTGGACAACCACTTGTCTGGAATTGTGTAGGGTCTCCTGCCTGAGCAGGAGGCTGGACTAGAAGACCTCCAAGGTCCCTTCCAAGTCTTACTCAGTTATTCTGATCAATGTCTCCTTTCATCCAACTGGATGGGCAAAAACGTCATCGGAGAGCTCTTAAATCCTCTCCTCTCTCTTAAGATTAATCTTCTCAGGATGCCACCAAAGAGTTAACGACGTGGGCCTGAAAACGCGCAGCCCCCGTACCTCCCATACACCTATCCAGACGCACATCTGTTAATAAAAACAACAGTTGGTTACATTTACTGACATCCCATGATTTATAAGTAGGCTTGCAAGATTAATTTTTCTTTTGGTTAAAAAAAAAATCCAGCCTGTCATTTTTCACCTCGGAATCATATTGTCATTAGACATAATCTCCCTATTGTAAGGAGAAACCCGAACAAATAAATGGTTTTGCTAGCCGCTCTCCTTGCTCTTTTCATTACTTTTTAATTCTTTTCAGCGGCGTGTTTCTTGAATAAATAGCTGGGGGGGGCGGGGGAAACCCACCCCATTAATTATTATCCTCTCCCAGGGAAAGCTTCAGAAGTTGCAGAATTTTTCTCTTTTTTTTTTTTTTTTTGAACCTGAAAAACAAGGAAATAGAGGTCCAATTTCAATTCTAAGGTGAGCACTGGGACCGTTTTGGTCCTCCATCAGCATAAATGATACTGACAACCTAAGACGGGGCTTCCTTAAATCTTCCAGGTCGCAGCGTTAATATAGATTTAAGCTGTTTTCTTTTTTCACTATTTGAGTTAAGCTGTCAGTCATCTTTCAGAGGAGACCTTAGAAGCTGTGGTAGATAATTTGATGAACATAGCCTAACGTGGTGGTGGGGGTGTTTGGTGGTAAGAGAAGGACCACAGCGTGGAGAGCGTCAAGGAAAAGAATCCAAAGAGAATCTACCAATTTCACAGGATTTATTTTACCCGTACGTTTGTGTGTGCAGTCTCATTTAGAATACACCGTTCCGATTACTCCAGATAGATATTAATGAATACATGGATATCCATGGAAGCTGAAGGATGTGAGGATCAACCTATGGGTAAGCATTGGCAAAAAGCAGCGCTGATCAGACCAGGAAGAGAAACAACAAAGGAGAATATCAATAAAGGAGAATATTTGTGGCTCAAGAGGTTGAAATGAGGGGTCCTTGGTGGTCTCTCAGCTTGCTTGTTTTCTTGCAGACATTTCATGACCCAACTAGGGAACATCATCAGGGCTAGTGAGTGTGACTTGCTCCCTGTTTACGTACAGTAGCTCTGAGCTTGGTTGTTTTCTTGCAGACATTTCATGACCCAACTAGGGAACGTCATCAGGGCTAATGAGTGTGACTTGCTCCCTGTTTATATACTAGGGATTTGCCCTTTCAGTGTTGGCGACAATGTTCTTGGTGCTTCCTTGATTAGGCTGTTGTTTATTGTATGATTGTTTGAGTTGGTAGTTCCTCAATTTGAGGTATTGTTTACAGCTTGATTGTTGGTCTAGTATTAACCTGGATGTTACTCTCTGCTTATCTGGTTGCTGATTGCTGGCAAGGAGGTGTTTTGTCCTTTTCCCTTCCAACACATATAGAGGACATGTTTATTGTCATACCCTAGCCAAGATCTAGGACCTGTTTCTTATTGTCTGTCTAGCCGTATCAAGTCCTTGACTTTTGTGCTGGTACTTGAGTGTGGGGTTGAGTTTCCAGAAGGGTAAAATTGATAGATGCACCTATCCAGAAGCCTGACTTGGGGGAGGGAAAAACACTTTACGAAAAAGGTCAGTTCAATGAAAGACAGGGTGGAGGTGCCCGTAAAAAAAAAAAAAAATGCCGCCCGGAAAAAACTGTGGGGAGAACTTCCCTTCCATCGCTCATAAACACCAGATCACCTAGTGAAGCTGAATAATGAGGCCTACGCCACCTTGAAACTCCGAAGAGGGTGGTATATAAATGACTGTATAAATCAAGAAATAATGGGGCATTCAGAACAGACAACAGAAAGAACCAGCTTTTCACCCGGTGGGCTATTAAACCCTGGGACCTGCCACCAGCAGCAGATGAATTGATGGACACCAGAGCATGGACAGTTCTGAAAGGGGGATCGGACCGTTGGTGGGGGGACAAGGCTATGGATGTCAGTAGCTCATAGTGACCCATACATTACTTCCAGTAGCAAAGGCAATACGTCTCTTGGTGCCAGGAGCTTAGGAAAAATATATATATGTGTCAGAGGCAGGTCCTTCAAACCAGAAGGAGTTCCAGGCAACGCTAGCATCCGGTAGCTCTCATTGTGCTGTGAAAGTAAACTCAATTGCCGTTGTCATTTGGGATATTTGGAATACTTGAATGTTAAAATCTCCACTCCTTGATACTGCTGGTTTACTAATCTAAGCTTCTTTCTGAAGGATTTCATTGATCGATGCCTTTTCTTTGGATTGAGCATACTGCAATACAGGATTTATTTATTCCAGGAGGAGGAGGAGGAGGAGGGAGGGAAGAAGGGGAGGAGGAAGAGGAAGAGAAGAACAAGAAGAAGAACAAGAAGAAAGAAGAAGCGCTATTCTATTTATCTGTCTAGGCAATAAATCTGTTTTGTGCAGATTAAATACCGACTTCTCCCTTCTCCAAAAGCTTTGTTTCCTCAAACCTCTTATCAGGCGGAGTGTGGCACTAATCACACCTACGGAAACTTGTAATTTTCCTCAAGGAGGTGACACCGACAGAATTAAAAATGAAGGCGCCCCCTTTCTCCCCCCCGCCTCGAAAAAAACCCAGTTCATTACAAATTAGCAGTGGTCCTGAGGAAATGGAGGGCTGAGGCGTGTCATCCAATGATAGGGGAAAGGAACCCAGCATTTTCAACTGTCAGAGCCCCCCGGAGCCAAGCCTAGCCCTGGAACAAATTAATCACATATTGTCAAGGCAAAGTTGCATCAAATTAACACATCGGATTCCAGCATATTAATGTGAGAATGCTTTCACCTGATCATTACGGCAAGCCATTGCCACTCTCTGCCTGCAAAGATGTAATTAAATTGCTAAATAGAAAGTGCATATAATATCCTCCCCCCCCCCCCGCACACATTTAGGGTGCAGGAGCTGAAAAGATCACAGCCCGGGAAGTGACAGATTCCATTTGTGGGGTGAAAAACTTGATTCTCACTCTACTCGTCCCTTCCAACTCCCCCCCCACCTCACTTCTATTCCTCCCTCTTCTCTCCTCCCCCCCCCTTGTTGTTTTATTTACTTAGGAGTATCGGAGGATGAAATGAGAAAACTTAAGTTACCGGTGGGGGCTGGCAAATGCATATACACTCTCTTCCAGTTAGGTGAAATACAGGTTTAATTTAACTGATTTGCTAGTCTGGATCTGTGAATCTGTAATTGCCTCAACCCGGATGCACGCGCACCCTCTTCTTCTGTGTTTTGCCGAACAAATGGAACACACACACACACACACGGACAGAAGCTTTGGTACCGCACCGTCACAAGCCTTTGAAGCAAAAGCACCTTCGTTTGGCCCTCGGCACTGCTCCGAAGCATTACCAATCCGAGCTAAATTAGAGACCCATAAGCCACAGCCCCAGGGAAGCCCCCCACCCACCCCCATGCATTCTCCTCCTCGGTGCTGGCCTTTTTAATGTGCTAGAAGGACCAGTTGCACAGAGGGTAATACTGCGAACGTTTATTAATTGAGTCCAATGAAGGCCAGATGCTGTTCCAACCGCCCTTTGGCCCCGCCCTCTTTCTGTGGAGGGTGCCCCCAAGGTTAGACTTTGCCTCCTGCTGCCCAAAGCTTCATATTTTAGATCACTCGCAACCCCAACGTGGTAGAGAGAGAGAGATTGGCTGAACTAGAAGGAGGAGTCAAGTAAGGAACTTGTCTGGAATCTCTACGTAGGCACAAAAGAGCGAGTTCCGATCTCTTCTGAATGCCACTGAATCTTTGTCTATGCTGGTCCAGGCACAAAGCGCCAATCTGAGAAGATTCTTGTGTTGTAGACATGACCAATAAAATAGCGGGTTGAGCTCTTCACAGGTGAACCTGGTTGTTTGAGCCTGACCCCCCCCCTTCAACAACTGGGATCTCTGGGGGGGCCACCGCTACAGTTCTTCTAGTTCTTTGGTGGTCTTGGCAGCCCATAGGACAGGGAGGAGAAGAAGGCAGGCGGAGCAGCTGTGCCAGGATCCATCTGTCCTACAAATTCACCAGGAGGCCAGTTGCAGTGACCGTTCGTAAATCGAGGATTGCCTGTATTATTTTACTATTTTATTTTATTATTTTCGGTGATGTGTTTGTCTCGTCTGTTTCGGAGATCTGCAAATCATGGGTCCGGACCCTGCAAAACCTAGCATTCTGGCGAAGACCAAGCCTCTTTGTTAATGCTTTGCCCACCAAGTATTCTTCAAGGAGAATGGAAGAAGAGCAGCCATTTCTAATGAGATATAGAATATAATTTTAATGAACATGCCGTTTGAAATAGATACCGAGAAGCTGGAGGCGGGGGGAGGGGGGAGGAGGAGGAGGGCGAAGAGAGGGGGGGGAAAGCAGCGGTCATTTAATTAGAACATGTTTAATTAGAATAAAAAATTTCAAAAATACAATTTTATGTGACAGCCTAGTTAATCTTCTGCTTGAATCATATTGCGTTTTATTCAATTTAATTGATTTTAAGCTTGGTCTAATGTTATTATCCTTCACTTAATTATACATGGCTGAGAATCAAACCATGTTCATAAGTCAACATTCCCAATAGCCGGAGCAAGGATTGAATGGTTTTATGAGCAGAAGGGTAAAAAAAATTCCTGACTTGAGAGAAAGAAAGGGCCAGGCTCTCCCCCCAAAAATAATAATAATACATATTAGAGGATGCCATTATTTTTCTAAGACAAAGGGCGAAAACCCGTTCGCCGTCTGACCACCTCGTGTCATTATTTTATTTTCCCGAAACATTATTGATTTTCTCTTTAGATTATTAATCTGTCGTATCTCCAAGGACTCCTGTAGGGTCGGGAGTCTTGAGGTATAAAAACTGAGATATTTACACATGGATGGACAGTGGCTCCACGAAGTGTTAGCCAGCTATCAGTGGCTGTAGGTTTATTGGAGGGTTAGAATTTGCATTTTCCAACGCGGATTCCTCTCGGTCAATGCCAACAAATTGCGTTAGATTGCAGATAATGGGAAGTGAATCCCAACAATATGTGGTTAACCACACAACTTCTCTCTCTCTCAACTGGGGATAAAACGTCTCTGACCATGTTCCCAACGGATGCTGGGATTTGACAGGCCTTCTCTTGACCCAGAATAGTAGCTTGTGGTTTTGTTTTTTAAAAAAACAACCCTGCAGATAAGAAAACCTGTGCAGAAAGTCCTCAACTTACAGGAGTTCATTTAGTGACTCTTCGAAGTTACAACGGCACTGAAATGCCGTTGTGACCATTTGCAGGATCCCCACCGTCGCGCGATCAAAATCCAGGTGCTATTAAAAGGCAGTGAATAAAATCCAGGCTATTCATTCAATTAATAACCAAACGCTTTTTTTTAAAAAAACAAATCTTTTTTAGATCCACAAAAGGTCCAGAAAGCTCCAACGGTCCTATATTTTCTCTCCGGAAGAAAAGAATCCTGTTCATTTTTTCGGTCTTGTGTTTTAAAAACATTTCGCCCCAAATGGAGAAATATCCTCAAGGAATTTAGCAAGCCACATTTAGCGTTTAAAAATGCATAGCCTGTTCTCTAGCTCTGGGTTATCTTCCTTTCTTTCTTTCTTTCTTTCTTTCTTTCTTTCTTTCTTTCTTTCTTTCTTTCTTTCTTTCTTTCTTCCCTTCCCTTCCCTTCCTCCTCCTCCTCCTCCTCCTCCTCCTCCTCCTCCTCCTCCTTCTTCTTCTTCTTCTTCTTCTTCTTCTTCTTCTTCTTTCTTCTTCTTGCATCCGTTCATTACAGGATCCGGTGGCAGACTTCTAAGCAAACACATTTCGTGTTTATGGTACTTTTAAAAGCGTATTTATTCAGAGGCCATTTGTGGCTGCATTTTACGGCTGGGTTTGTTATCTCTTCTAATGAAATTAACACACTTTGATGAGGGGAACAGTGAAATAGGAATAAATCATCCAAAATGGAGGGCCCTTTCCCTCTGCTTGCCATCGTTCACCAGCTCAGTTGAGCTCCGAGCGTCAAGCTGGGGAAAGCGGATTTATTGATCATAGAAAACAGGTTATCTCTCTTGACCATTAAACCACCTTGGAGGTGCTCTCAAACATGTTCCTCATGGAATTGCAGTTCCAATCCACAACTTTTGTCCCATGTCAGAAGGGGAGCCATAGGCCAGCACGCCCTATACACCGCAGACCTGCCTGTTCCAAAGGGACATTTTCTGCTAGGAATATCCTAATTATCGATAGAAAATGTTTATAGCTCAGGGTTGAAAAGAGGGGTCCTTGGCGGTCTCTGAGCTTGGTGGTTTTCCTGGAGATGTTTCATGACTCAACTAGATAACATCATCAGTGCTAGAACCAAGTGGGGTTTGTGGGGAGGAGGAGGAGGAGGAGGAGGAGGAGGAGGAGGAGGAGAACGAGAACTGTGGGGTCCTTGGTGCTCTCTGAGCTTGGTGGTTTTCCTGGAGATG
>NW_015387423.1:336966-338997 GCF_001527695.2 Protobothrops mucrosquamatus
TTTTCCTGGAGATGTTTCATGACCCAACTAGGTAACATCATCAGTGCTAGAAGGGAGTGGGGTTTGTGGAGAGGAGGAGGAGGAGGAGGAGGAGGAGGAGAACTGTGGGGTCCTTGGTGCTCTCTGAGCTTGGTGGTTTTCCTGGAGATGTTTCATGACCCAACTAGGTAACATCATCAGTCCTACTGAGTGTGGTGTTAGTTCCCTGTTTGTATATAATATATCCTCAGTCCCTTCCAGCACTGATGATGTTCCCTAGTTGGGTAACAAAACATCTGCAAGAAAACCACCCAGCTCAAGAGACCACCCACAATTCAACCCAGGGCTACAGACATTCCCTTTGCTTTATGCATTATAATAATTCGCAGGGATATTGGGAGGAAGAGTTTGGAAGCGCAAAGAGGCTGGAGGGGGAATTTCAGAATAAAAACGGGAGTATGTCAATGATTCCTGAAGCTGGCGCAGAACCTTCATTACAATTCCGGGGACATATTCCTCAAAGGGAGTCGTTTCGCCTGCCGACACCTTAGAACATCTGGCCTGTAATTGACAAACCCTGTAGAGAAGGCGGAGGGGATGTTGCTAAGGAAAAGCACCATTGTGGAATGCTAAAATTAAATGCACAGGAGGGGAGAGTGGCCTTTATTTACACAGCATTTAAATATTCATACTCCGTTACGCTTTGCGTCACAGGAAATTACCGGGTTAAAATTTTAGGATCGGCGACAGCCCCAACGAGATAAATTAGGTGAGAACATTTAATGGGATTTTACCGGCTGGGTTCTTGGTGGAAAACAAAAGCAATTCATCTGACTTCTGTTTGATCTACTCATCCTAGTCAAACCAAGTCAGATAAAACCCATGATGGCTTAGTGCAATAGGTGGATCCAGTTGTATTCTGCATCGTAATCGTAGTTTCCAGGCTGGGTGTTTGGAAAGGACTCAACATCCCGGCATTTCAAGCTTATTCTTGACCCTTATTCATCACCCTAAATCTTTTGCATTATAAACTGAGTCTGTTCCTTCATGAGAAAGTAGAACCGTAATCCTTTGACTTGTACTTCGGGAAAATAATCTTTCAAATTAAACTCTAAAATCTATAAGAGTTGAAATGTGTCTGTTTAAAAAAAAAACCACTTTGTTAAATATATAAAATGTATAAAAATAATTGAGGGGGGCGTTGTCTGTATTTATTATATACCTGCTATCTGAAAAATTGGCTGACCTCCATATTTTAAAGTAATTGAAAACCACCATAGAATTTCATTCTGTTTTTTATTTTGGTCCCATTCAGATTTCTTAGGAGCCAATATCAATGTACACTATGGCATTATCTAGTTAGGAAATGAAACGTCCGCAAGAAAATCACCAAGTTCAGAGCTACTGTAGAGAAACAGGGACCAAGTCACACTTACTAGCACTGATGATGTTACCTAGTTGGGTCATGAAACGTCTGCAAGAAAACCACCAAGCTCAGAGAGCACCAAGGACCTCACAGTCGTCGTCCTCCTCCTCCTCCTCCTCCTCCTCCTCTCCACACACCCCACTCCCTTCTAGCACTGATGATATTACCTAGTTGGGTCATGAAACATCTGCAAGAAAACCACCAAGCTCAGAGGTCACCAAGGACCCATCATTTCAACCCTGACTTCAACATTCTTGTCTATCAGTAAAAAAAATAAATACATGCATGAAGTCCATGCTTCTTCCTTTTAAAGAGAAAGACATTTTTTGTGTCTTCAAAAAGTAAGGGTGTGACGTTTTGTTTTGTGGAGAAGATTTGGGAAAGGGGAGGAGGGGGAAAAAACCGCCCCTCCATTTATTTCTGTTTTCCCTAATGTTTTATACTGTTTGTTAGGAGGTGTGAGTCAATGGCTTGAATTAATTCTAATTACTGGAGAGGCATATCCTGATTGAGCAAATAAAGCAGTAGGCTCACTTGCGCCAAGGCCATCTAATTAAATGCTAACTTTGGATAAGCTGGATGTGCGTGAAAGATTAATTTTTAAGAGGGTTTTATGACTCACTAAA
>NW_015387423.1:341207-346549 GCF_001527695.2 Protobothrops mucrosquamatus
TTGCCAACGCCAAGGTGCAGGACTTGATTGGGCTCATCTGCTGGCAGTTCACGAGCGAAGGACGGGAACCTAAGTTGAAGTAGGTCCTTTCAGAGAGTCCTCTAAAATCTCTCTCTCTCTCTCTCTATAGATAGATAGATAGATAGATAGATAGATAGATAGATAGATAGATAGATAGATAGATAGATAGATAGATAGATAGATAGATAGATAGATAGATAGATAGATAGATAGATAGATAGATAGATAGAGGATAGGATAGGATAGGATAGGATAGGATAGGATAGGATAGGATAGGATAGGATAGGATAGGATAGATACATGATAGATAGATGGATGGATAGATAGATACGTTGAGTGGATAGATAAGATAGATAGGTACAAGATAGATAGACAAACAGACAGACACATGATGGATAGGTATCATGAATGGAAAATGAATGGATAGATGAATAGACAGATACGTTAAGTAGATAAGATAGAATGGATAGATAGATGGATGACAAAATGAATAGATACTGTAGATGGATAGATAAATACGTTGAATAGATAGATAGATAGATAGATAGATAGATAGATAGATAGATAGATAGATAGATAGATAGATGGGTACAAGATGGATGGATGGATGGACAGACGGACAGACAGCAACAGCAAATCACTTCTAAAAAACTTTGCCCAAAAACCTGCAGGGACTTGTCCAGAGAGTCTCCAAGAATTGGACACGATTGAACGGAAAACACACACACACACACACACACACACACACACACACACACACCAGATAAATCTTACCACAACACTTCCCCATTTATCAATATTCCCTTCCGAGCTCTGCGTACATTTATATCTATTTCTCTTTCAATTAAATTACCGGGTAGTGTGTAATGACAAGCCTACGAAGCTGGTGTCATATAAATGAATAATCATTTGGAGATGCACTCCCTTTTGGGGGTGTGGGTGTCTTGTTTGTTTGGTTTTTTAAAAAAGACAAATCACCTCCACGTCGGGTGTCACTACATAGGTAGCCTTTTCACGTCCCTGAGGGTTGAAGCTGCTTTTTTTTCTTTCTTTTTTTTGACAGGTGGGAGTGAAACAGCACCTCATTTCCCTAAATTCAGATAGAGTGAGGGGACACATTTCTCTTTCTTAAGCTGCGTGTTTCTGGTTTGCTTAATTTCGACTGCCTTTTAATCGGACTGGAGAACTTGTCGGCAAGCGAGAGTTCGCACCTTCCTTCTCTAACCGCCCGTTTGTCTGAGGATGGAAAGCCAAGCGGAAGCGTAGAGGCCCAAAGCGTAGATTAGCCGGAGAGAAACCGTCACACGACGTGGAAACATGGTTGGCCTAGTTCAGGGGTAGGCAACCTTGGCTCTTTTATGACTCGTGGACTTCAGCTCCCAGAATTCCTGAGCCGGCATGGCTCAGCTTGGGAACCTCTCCCATTCCCCTCAGCGTGGCTGGCTCAGGAATTCTGGGAGTTGAAGTCCATGAGTCATGAAAGAGCCAAGGTTGTCTACCCCTGACCTATGGGTTTCATTGTATGAAGAGCCTTGGACACTGGCAGCCACACCTACCCCTGGTATAGGTAGTCTTAAAGTTGCTGAGGTGGAGAAACAATGGACTAGGCCAGGGGTAGGCAACCTTGGCTCTTTTATGACTTGTGGACTTCAGCTCCCAGTATTCCTGAGCCAGCATGGCTCAGCTTGGAAACCTCTCCCTTTCCCCTCAGCATGGCTGGCTCAGGAATTCTGGGAGTTGAAGTCCACCAGTCATAAAAGAGCCAAGGTTGCCTACCCCTGGTCTAGGGTCTGCAATGAAGTGTCTGCAAAAAAACCCACCAAGCTCAGAAGCCACCAAGGACCCTTTGCTCGTGTGAAAATCGACCATAACCCACCTTTTTTTCCCAATGCCCGGTGTAAGTTGGAACAGTCACTAAACAAACGATTGTAAGTCGAGAACTAGTTGCATCCCAGGAGCCTGTGTTTTCTGGTTAACTGTTTGTTGAACAGATACACAAGCCAGAGACACTTCAGGGGCTTGTTATTACCTCCCTAATATAATTAATGACAGCTTGAGGATGAATCACCTGGAATAGGCACGCTTGGCGAACAAAGTTACCAGCCCAAGTTATGCGAATTAATTGGGGAAAATAGCGAATCAGGGAGTCGGCAAAATAATTCACTGTCACATCCAATCAATAAACTTTGTAAATCAACTCATTTAATGCCGCTTCCAAAAATGATCCATATAGATCAAGCAGCCAATTAAACAATTAACATGCGCTTGACTATTAATTAATTTCAGCATCAGTCAGAGAGAGTGCAAACTTCCACTTGGACTCGTCCAATGGAACGAGGAGGGAGAGGGTAAAAAAATCAAGTTCACAAGGGGATAAAAACCCAGGGCAGCAACGATTTGCCTCTTTGTGTTCCCAAATATTCAAAGCCCTTTTTAAAAATAAAAATAAAAAAATCTTATCTATTTGGTAAACCTCTAGGGAGCATCTCCGTGGACATTTACCAAACTCAGCATCACAAATCATGATTCATAAACTTGAGTTTCTTTCTTCCTGTGTGGGCCTCCCAACTTCTCTTTCTCCTGCTTCCTCGCAGCGACAATGTCAGCGCGTACTGCCTCCACATTGCTGAAGACGATGGGGAAGTTGACACTGATTTCCCGCCTCTGGACTGCAACGAACCCATTCACAAGTTCGGCTTCAGCACGCTGGCCCTGGTCGAGAAGTATTCATCGCCGGGCTTGGTGGCCAAGCAGTCCCTTTTTGTCCGAATGTAAGTCTCTTCTGTCTCCTATTTATTGATCAACTAACTGATCGCTCTAAGAATATGAGCATGATAAGCTCATACAGTAATGAAAGACCAATGGAGGAATGATCCTCAAAGTATCTTAAGAAACATTCGTTGTAGAACACAATGCATTGGGGATCCAGTCCTGTATCAGGGGTTTAGCCTGCATTCCTTCCCTGTAAGTTTGGGAAATGTATATGATCAATGCTCTCTTTTCTGTTTCTTTTCTCTGATTTTATTTCACCCTCCATATGTTTGTGAGATGGACAGCTATAGGAGGAGAGAAGGGGGAGGAAGGAAAGGAAAGGAAAGCAAAAGAGAAGAGAAGGAAAGGAAACTGAATAGCAATGCAGATACACACCTATCATCTGCAGCCCTGTGGCCACTGAGAATCCCGGAAGCTAAAAATCCAGCTTATTGGAGCACACCATTCGATTTCTAGAAGACGAGCAGGCTGAGCTGGAAGGCGGAGTTAAACATGTCATCAGTTTGGAATCATTGCCTTGCTAAAAGAGGCCCAAGTCCAGCCCTGTGAATTCCGTGGATCTTTTATCTAGCGCCAGTTTAGCTTTGACCGTTAGTTGGCCAGATTCTCCTGTACAGGTAGTGACACCAAGCTCTTCTATGCTTCGAACGCCACAAATATTCTTGGCTGTTTGTCCCACGAGAAGATTCTTGTCTTCTTTGGTTCTTAGCAACATACAGAGAAGGAAAAGGAGGAGAAGGAGAAGGAGAAGGAGAAGAAGAAGAAGAAGAAGAAGAAGAAGAAGAAGAAGAAGAAGAAGAAGAAGAAGAAGAAGAAGAAGAAGAAGAAGAAGAAGAAGAAGAAGAAGAAGAAGAAGAAGAAGAAGAAGAAGAAGAAGAAGAAGAAGATAGATAGATAGATAGATAGATAGATAGATAGATAGATAGATAGATAGATAGATAAGATGATAGCAGGCAGCTGTCCTTTCAGGGGCCAGCCGCAAGGTGAGGTAGCTATTAGTCGTCCACTTTGCCGTACTGACTCTTCCATAGTTGAAGTTGGAAGACATTTTGGATGGCACCTTTTCCTGCAGAGGTGAAGGAGGCAGCCAGAGTTTGCACACTCAGAGGTTTGCGCCCAAGTCACTGTTCCATCATCACCTCCGTCGTTCGACTCGGCTCCCCACCAGTGGTTGGAAGAGAACACCTCCAAGCCTTTAAATACCTTGAACTGAGCGCCGAACGTCTTTGCCGTTACAGAGAGTGTTAAATAATTGAGTTTGATTAGGGAAAGACACCTCATTATCCCCCCCCCACCTGTGCCCAGCTGGTAGGGGAGGGCCGAAATGAAGCTATTAGCTGTCTGTCTGGCATCGCCAGGCGCTGAAATACATCTGTGTCTTATTTTCTCTTTTGGCACCATCACTCGAGAGAGCTAAGCAGGCGTGACCGATTTTGGCAACTCCCAAGGACTCTGGCAAAGTTACACAAGGAGAAGGCAGAGGGCAGCCATCCCAGCTTTGAACGAGGCCATTAGTCTCCCATGCTGATGGCTTTGGAGAAGGCCATCAGGCTAAAAAAAGGTGGCATTCTTGTCTTGAGGTCAGGTGCCAAGTCTACTTCTCCCCCATTTCCTTTGGGGAGGCAGGATTTTTTTTTTTCCCCAAGATGAGTCTTGGGGTACCCTGGGATGTCTGCTTGCTTCCCCGGAAAGCAAGATTCTTCCGAAGTTCGTTCACCGAGGTTTCTTAGATCAAGTTGCAAAAATCTCAACTACCAGATTGTTTTCCAGTCTGGAGGGTTTGGCCAATCAGTTTCTTGATGCTTCTAAGAGAAGGACCAGTTCAAAGACTTGGATCACCTACCGTGAAAGGCGCATCATAGTCCCTTCAAAGGTTCCAACTCTGTGACCACAACAGGTCCCTCTGTCCTTGAATCGACCTCCTCAACCCAGGGCCTCTTCCTCATGTCCTCGTCTGTTGTCGGGCACAAAGGATCAGGGCCACCTGTCAAGCCCCAGGGACATCAAAAAATCCAGGCAGTTCAAATGAGCATAAAAATGTATTGTAAGCTTAAGCTCTCTACAAGAATCTGACCTACTAATGGAGAAAACAAATTGGCGGTAGATAAGAGTCAAAGGAGTTCAAGGAGGGCTGGACTTACATCCCTTGTGGGCGGGACTCATGAGTGATGACGCATTTGACCCCCTCCCTCCCTATCTATCTTTCTCTCTCTCCATCCATCCATCCATCCACCTACCTACCTACATTTCTACCTTATCTATCTATCTATCTGTCTGTCTGTCTGTCTGTCTGTCTGTCTATCTGTCTGTCTATCTGTCTGTCTATCTATCCACCTATCCATCCATCCATCCATCCATCTATCCATCCACCCACCCACCTACCCACCCACCCATCTATCTATCTATCTATCTATCTATCTATCTGTCTATCTGTCTATCTATCCACCTATCCATCCATCCATCCATCTATCCACCCACCCACCCACCCACCCACCCACCCACCTACCTACCTACCTACCTACCTATCTATCTATCTATCTATCTATCTA
>NW_015387423.1:347650-350258 GCF_001527695.2 Protobothrops mucrosquamatus
AAAAAAAAAAACAACCCATAATATTATTGCTTTGATCAGTAAAATAAACTTTTAAAGATTGGTTCTGGGACAGGCTCCAGGGTCTGAGGTAAAGGATGGCTGACGTTCAGGCATGATTCAGTAACCCAAGGATTGGAGCAATTAATTTGTCAGCTTTGGGAGGATGGGGGAGAGGCAGGTTCTGCTCTTGAGATGGAGGGGGTTGTTTATCCTGGAACTGAGGGCGACTGGACGGAGATAAGAGGGAAGGACGGTCTGTTTGGAAGAGCCACAAGCGCTCATAAATCTCTCCTATTCTGGGTTTTTTTTTTCCCTTTGTTTGTCTTCTTCCCCAACCTCCATGACTCCGTTTCTGCTGGATGTTGAAGCTGGAGGGTCATAAGTTGGGGACGTTGCTATCAGATATTCTTGAACTGGGTGATCTCCAAGGTCCTTGCATGGACCTTGTAAGTAGTGAGGTCTTCTCTGGATTGTACTATTGGAGGGCTGTGTTGGAAAACCAAAGTGGGAAACTATGAATATTGTGATCCATCCATCCATCTATCCACCTACCCAATCATTCTGTCTATTCATCCATCCATCCATTATATTTGTCTGTCTATCCATTCCATCCGTCCTATCCTTCCATTCATCTACCTGTTCATTCTACATATCTATTCAACCATCCATCAATCCATCCGTCCTGTATAACTCTCAGTCTGTCTCTTGTCTATTCCATCCATCCATCCATCATATCCATCCATCTCCTTCATTCTTTCTCTCTGTCCATTCATCCACTATGTCTGTCGGCCTGTCTGCCTATCTATCTATCTGAAATATTTCCAAGCCACCTTCTGACACAAAACACACCCCGGTGTTAGGAAAGCAAGATATAATCTCTTTGCGATTTTAAAACCTCTGCTCCAAAAGAAAGTCGGGGCAACCATTTCTGAAGGGAAGGGCTTCTTGACTGGGATAAAATCATGAAGACAGGAAAGCTTTGGGCCAGACTAATCACGCACGGCCCAAAGTCATGGCTGCCTCAGTGGGGACACCCCAAGGAAAGCTCCACTCTTAGTTAGATGTTGCCATTGTTAGAAGTGATAGACCAGGGGTAGTCAACCTTGGCTCTTTTATGACTCATGGACTTCAACTCCCAGAATTCCTGAGCCAGCCATGCTGGCTCAGGAATTCTGGGAGTTGAAGCCCACGAGTCATAAAAGAGCCAAGGTTGACTACCCCTGTGATAGACCTTCAAGGATTTGATGTTGATACCCGCCCAGTAACAGCTTCCATCTGACCTTATCCGATCTTGAAAAGCTAAACCAGGTTGGATTTGATTCCTTATTTAGATGGGGGAGCCCATAAAACTAGACTGAATTGGGAATTTGAGCAGGGGAGAGGAGCAAAGTGTCCCTGAATCCTTCAGCGGTGGACCTGAAGGAGACAGCTCTTAGCAGATGTTGAAAGCTGTTGCTTTAGTGACCTCATCCTGACGGAGCTAGAAGCCTCTATTTGTTCTTGGCACTTTAGCAGCATCCCAAATGTTTAAACATTTGACTTGACGTTCACCCAGAGTCTCCTTAGCCTTGCGGAGGCTAAAACACAGTACTAAAAAAAAATAAAAATTGATTTCCACCCAAGTTCAAAGCAAGAGGCTCTTATGTGTTTTTCATCAGAGTGGAGTTTTTTTTTTCTCTCTTTCCCCTGTCCTTCCCTCCCTCTTCCAGACCTGGGAGGGCAGAAATGGCTGTTTTTCCCTTTAACTTTTCTCGTCCTCCTCTCTCTCGTCACCCGGCCTCCCCGTTGCAGCCCTTTTTCTTAACATTTATTTTGGAGTTAGGCCAAGAAAGCACCAGCGCAGCAAATCTCGGGCGTATTCTTGCCGCTCTCCAACTTTGCCCTCGCACAGCTGTCTTAAATGTCAAGGAAAGGTTTAGTCTGAAACCCAAGCCAGAAAGCTTCGCAGTCTGTTAAATAGGAGAGGAATTGGGAAGTGGGGGGGAGTTTCCTGCCCTACTTAACTCTCTCCAGGCAAGGGTGCTCTGTCTAAGGGAAAGTTCCCGGCGGATTAATGAGTCTCTGTAAATCATCAAACTTTTCTCAGCGTCAACCTATCATGTCCATGTGTATTTCTGTGCCACGGAAGGAATAGGTTGAGCTGTGAAAGCTGTGTTTATTGACCAGGTATGAAGGCAGAGTTGGATGTAGGGACAAGGGGTGGGGGGAATAAGGGAAAAAGATTCCCCCCATCCCTTAACCAACCGGGACAAGGTATCTTTCAGAGTAGAGTAGAGTAGAGTAGAGTAGAGTAGAGTAGAGTAGAGTAGAGTAGAGTAGAGTAGAGTAGAGTAGAAAAGAATAAAGAGAATAGAGTAGAGTAGAGTAGAGTAGAATCCAAAATAAATAGAATAGAATCCAAATTGAATATAGAGTAGAGTAGAGTAGAGTAGAGTAGAGTAGAGTAGAGTAGAAAAGAATAAAGAGAGTAGAGTAGAATCCAAAATGAATAGAATAGAATCCAAATTGAATATAGAGTAGAGTAGAGTAGAGTAGAGTAGAGTAGAAAAGAATAAAGAGAGTAGAGTAGAGTAGAATCCAAAATGAATAGAATAGAATCCAAATTGAA
>NW_015387424.1:0-1373 GCF_001527695.2 Protobothrops mucrosquamatus
GGGCGCGGAGTGGTGAGGGAGGAGACTGGGGGGTTAACGGAGGGTGGTGTGATAGGTACGGTCAGTGGGAGGGGCAGATATGGCGGGAGCAGAGGACCATATCGGGTTTTGGGAGCACGCACACGCTGCTTACAAGCTTGTGGATGCTCCGATCCTCAGGGCTCTACTCGACTTCCAGGGACTTCAGATCCTTGGGCCCAGGATCATCGGCTGATGTTATGCAACGCCAGGTCCATGGTAAATAAGGCCCCCCTCATTCAAGAGCTTATTCAAGAGGGGGGAGCGGACCTGGCAGGTATCACCGAGACCTGGTTGGGCATGGAAGGGGGAGTTCCCCTTGTTGATCTATGCCCACCGGGTTTCCAGGCATTCCATCAGCTGAGGGCCCGGGGTAGGGGCGGTGGGGTAGCGGTCATTATAAGGGAGAGCCTATGTCCAAGGGAGGCCACCGTGCCTCAGATAGACGGTGCAGAGTCCCTCCTTGTGAAGTGGGGGCAAGGGGTACAAGTGGGCCTGTTGATAATATACCTGGCCCCCTGCTATGTGTCAACGGCCCTGCCTGAGCTGGCTGACGTGATAGCCGGGGTGGCGGTTGAGACCCCAGACTTATAGTCATGGGGGATCTCAACCTGCCATCGGCGGGTGAAATGTTGGCGGCGGCTCGGGAGTTCTTGGCCTCCATGACGACCATGGACTTGACCCAATTAGTTCATGCCCCCACTCACACGGGAGGACATACACTAGATCTAATTTTTGTCTCTGGCCGGTGGCAGAATGACCTGGAAATGGGGGAGATAAATATAGAGCCCTTGTCATGGTCAGATCATGCACTCCTTAGGATGGACTTCCGGACCGCTTCCCCTCGCCGCAGGGAGATGGAACCGCCTAGATGGTTCCGTCCCAGGCTCCTGATGGACCCGGAGGGGTTTCTGACAGAGCTTGGGCCATATCCGGAGGATCTAGGTCACGACTCGGCGGAAGATCAGGCTGCGGCCTGGGATGTGGCCGCAGCCGCAGCACTGGACTGAGTCGTGCCGTTGCGGCCTCTGACCCGACGTAGATCTCAACTAGCTCCTTGGTTTACCGAGGAGCTGAGAGAGATGAAACGCCGGAAAAGATGCCTAGAGAGCAGTTGGAGGGCTACCCGAACCGAATCCGACCGAACACAGGTAAGGATACATGTTAGATCCTACCTTGTGGCAATGAGGGTGGTGAGGTCTAATTACTACTCCACCCTCATTGCGTCATCAGATAATCGCCCGGCCACCCTCTTCAGGGTGACCCGCTCCCTCCTTCAATTGAGGGGGGGGACCCCCTGGTGGGGAGGGCTGAGGATTTTGCACAATATCTGTATGACAAAGTCGCTCGGATCC
>NW_015387424.1:4216-8142 GCF_001527695.2 Protobothrops mucrosquamatus
CTTGGGGTCGCCAGCCGGCACTGTCTGGCTGACGGCACCCTGAGGAGACCCACTCTGTGGGAGCGTACAGGTCGGTGGGAGGTAATCTGTGGCAGGAGGCGGTCTCGAAGGTAGCCAGGTCCGATGCCATGGAGCGCTTTAAAGATGATAGTCAACACCTTGAAGCGCACCCGGAAGGCCACCGGCAGCCAATGCAGCTTGCGCAAAAGCAGCGTAACATGGGAGCGACGAGTCCCTCTCAACACCGCCCACGCGGCCGCATTTTGAACTAGCTGGAGCCTCCGGGTGCTCCTCAAGCTTGGAAGTGACCATAGAATGGTATGAGTTAAAATGAGGATAGGCTGTCAAAAAGAGTGTATGAAAATGATAAAGACGTCATGAAAAACAAAAATGAAGAGTGATAAGCTGTTAGAGGAGAACAGCAATTTTTAAATTAATGTATCAAATCGCTTTGCTCTGTTGTAAGATTTGGAAGAGATGAACATCATGGACCAAAATGAACAAAGAGTCAAAAACATCCTTGAATCTGCTACATCTATAGAACTCCCAGAAAAACACTTTGTACAGTAAAAAATCTCTGATGAAACTATTGATTTAATGAAAAAAGATGGACAATGAAGAATGCCGGAAGTTTCACTAATAAACTGGAGTATGTTGAACTTTACAAGACCATAAGAAAATGTATCCAAGAAGCAATGTGTCAGTTTAATGTGAAGCTTGTGAAAAAGGCAACTGAAGAAAACAAAGGGATTAATAGAGAAAAATGCAAGCTTATAAATACAAGAAGGTTTTTGCATTAAAACGTAAAGATGGCTCTGTATGTAAAGCAAGACAGGAAATGTTATAAATAATGGGGAAATTCTATTCACAGCTATATAAAGATCAAGATCACTCAAAAGTAACAACACCCATGAAAGAGGAAATGCTAGATATCCCCTAGTGGAATAAGTATCAAGTGCCCTAAAATCAATGAAAACTGGTAAAACTTCAGGAAATGACTGTGTTATGGTTGAAATGCTGAAAGCTGGTGGTCATAGTTTACACGAGATACTAGCAAAATTATACTCAAGATGCCATAGAGAAGAAAAAATACTTGATGCATGGAAAAATGCTGAAGTGATTCTTATACACAAGAAAGGGGCCCAAGATGATTTAAAGAACTATCATCCAATAAGCCTTCTTTCAGTCATCTTCAAGGTTTTCATTAAGATAATAGCAAAAAGAATATTGAGAACATTAAATGATGCACAGGAGCAAGCAGGATGCAGAAGTGCTACAGCACAATGCATCACATCCAGGTTGTTCAGGAAGTCATTGAAAGGCACAACAAATACACCATGCCTCTGTGCATGGCTTTCATTGACAACGAAAAGGTGTTTGACTCAGTATTCCAGCAAACAATAATTAAGGCATTGCTTATCCGAGATGTAGACACTACTTACATAAACTTACTACAATCAATATATGAAAAAACAATGGCGCAACAATTTGCCTTAATGATCTTAAAATGGAAATCAACATAGAACGAGATGTACAATAAGGCCATACAGTATCACCTATCTTTTTCTCAGCCTGCCTCAAATAAATATTTCACAAACTAGACTGGGCGAAAGATGGAATAAAAATCAAAAGTGCCTATTTAAATCACTTAAGATTTGTAGATGATGTTGTTCTCTTCTCACAAGACCCAGAAGAGCTACAAAGATGCATACAAGAGCTGCACAAAACAGGAGAACCATTTGGCTTAAACAATAACAACAACAACTGAAAAAGCACTGTGTTATATTTAATAAATTCACCAACCCTCCCAAAAATATTCTATCTGGATAAGAACTAGAGTAGTAGACTATTACATATACTTTGGACAACGGATCTTAATGGGAGATGATACAATAAAGGAAAGTCAATGGTGTGTTAAATGTGGTTGGTAGGCATCTGGCAAGCTAAGCATAATTTTCAAGAACAAACTCCCCCTATGCCTGAAAAGAAAAGTTTTTGATCAGTGTGTATTACTGCCCTAACATATGCCATTGAAACATGGAAACTAACCTCATAATTGATACAAAAGGTATAGATTAGCGTAAAGAGCCATGGAATGATACATGCTCAGCATTACAAGGCAAGATAGAAAGACCTGCACGTGGATTAGAAAACAAACAAAAGTATACAAAATCATCAAGAGAATAAAAGAATTGAAATGGAAATGGGATGGTCACATAACAAGAAGAACTGATGGCAGGTGGACCAAGATGGTCATAGAATGGATTCCACTTGATAAAAAGTATTCACAAAAGAGATTTAAAAGAAGATGGATTGATGACATCAGCAAATATAGTGGACCTAAGAAAGCTTAGGACTATATTGGTTGGAAACATGTGGAATAGGCCTTCATCCTGCAGTGGATAGACAATAGCTAAAATGATGACGATGATGTACTGTATATAATATAACATATAACTCCTATGTTAGGAAAATATTGATTAATTTTAACAAGCCCCTATCTCTAATATAATTTATTTTATGAACTATTATTTTGACTATTTATAGTTCTGACTTCATCTGGAGGAA
The DNA here is from genome assembly GCF_001527695.2 of Protobothrops mucrosquamatus. NCBI lineage: Eukaryota > Metazoa > Chordata > Lepidosauria > Squamata > Viperidae > Protobothrops > Protobothrops mucrosquamatus. The sequence goes on from NW_015387424.1 coordinate 6,785, forward strand.
AGATTACCATCCTTCCATAATTCATAATCCTTATTCTATCATGGTTATAAATATGTATTTTTGGGCATCAAAATCAGGAAGTCCTTGTACAAATCTTTCCGATAGTATCTAGTATCTAGTATCACTAGTATGTAATACAAACATACTAATGAATTTAATTCCTAAATTAAATTAGATCAATTTAGATTGATCTAGTCATTCCTAACCTAAACAAGTTACCTTAAAAGGGTTTTTTCCCATGTATCTGGAGCAAAGTAGATTTATTTTTCATAAAATTTGAAAATATATTGATAAATATCTAAAATTCTGATTCTCATATATATTGTATTGTGTGGATATATATAGTCATAACATGACTCTTACACTAGAAAAAGAACTGTTCTTTTTGAATGGTACTTTATGGCACATCCTATATATACTGATTTAGATGTGTATCTTTATCACCTGCTTACAAGATTAGATACCAGATGGCAAGCTTAAATATGCTATCAAAGACTGAGCACCACATAATTTTCTGATCATTGCAAAGATTACACAGTTCAATAAAATCATCTCATATATATATATATATATATATATATATATATATATATATATATATATATATATATATATATATATATATATATATATATCAAAATTTGGATTGCTAACAAAGAATTAAGGGAGTACTGGGATAGCTATTTCTAACCTTATTAGGTTTTCATCAGCCAGACATACCCTTGCTGAGATTTGAACCTGGGCTGTCTGCATGTTAAGCAGAAGTGTTGCCCCTAGGCCACAGGCTCTTTCTCACTTTGTTAGCTACAAGAGACAGGGGAAGAGGATGAATGCTTTTTTTGAACACCCTGTCGGCCCAAATATGGGGGAGAGAAGTCTTTTTCCTGTATCAGCTCAATCCAGAGCCATCCACAGGCAGCAGTCGCTTAACTGCGACATCATATGTGTTTTTCAAAATTTGGATTGCTAACAAAGAATTAAGGGAGTACTGGGATAGCTATTTCTAACCTTATTAGGTTTTCATCAGCCAGACATACCCTTGCTGAGATTCGAACCTGGGCTGTCTGCATGTTAAGCATTCATCCTCTTCCCCTGTCTCTTGTAGCTAACAAAGTGAGAAAGAGCCTGTGGCCTAGGGGCAACACTTCTGCTTAACATGCAAGAGCCCATGATAACGGCGCAGTTAGTAGGAAGAGGAATAAAACAATCAGCAGCGTGACTTGCATTATTCAAACGCAGACGGAGCAGTTGGGCCCCACAACACGATCGAAGGGCCGTGTGCAAAAGATTCCATCCTTATAAAGCACATCTCACATTCGTGGCAGTTTGCCCTGATGAAGCCGGGAGGACCTGGCGAA
>NW_015387424.1:8483-16517 GCF_001527695.2 Protobothrops mucrosquamatus
TGTTTACTGTTTCTCAGCTTTCTTTTAAAATGAAATGATCTCTTGTTAAGTTCTTTAGAAATATTTAAGATTAAATGTCCCTAATGTTAGAGTTCTGAGTGTAAGAACAATTTATTAGTGTCTGTGTTTGATGCAGCATGTTCTTCAGGATATATCTAGAGACACAATTAAGAAGATTGGATTACCCAAACGGTATAAGTAGACAGACTAATTCTTAACATCTTAATTATTGCCACTTTAACAAAAAATTTCAAGGGCAACAAGAGCTTAAAATAGGATATCAGAATGGGATTCTCACTATTACTTTTTAAGATATGCCAAGGAGCTGGTAATTATAGAATGGTAATCTAAGTAAGGAAAATGATGGTAGAATTGTTTGTTATGGGAAGAGTAGGTTCAAGGCTTTTTTAAGATTTGAGAGAATGGAAGTATAGAGGAACAGGCTGTAGTGCCACTAACAGCAGTAGGCTCCAATAACTGCTTATGGAATGAGAAATATGACATAGCAAATGGATGTATAGAGAAACAGGCTGTAGTGGAGATGATGGTGATGGAAATAAAAGTGTGGGTGAGAACATAGTTGAGTGTGCCACCAAAATATTTGCAAACCACTAAAAGCGGCAGGCTCCAATAATTGCTAATGGAATGGAAAATATGATATAGACACTGTCTCACCAAATGCTCTCAAAGAGTGACCACCGTAGAACCATTTTAGGTGGTATCTTGCAAAGGGATAGGGATCATACTGCATGTGCATCCATTTGTCACCTGTGGAGGAATGTTGAATATCCTCCTTTGGATGATGAAAACTAACAAACAAAAAAGAAGAAATAAATGATTTAAATGTTGGTGCATTTCCTATTCAAAGAGTTGCATGCTAGATGGAGAGCTACGCTGGATTACCCAACTTAAATTATTTCATGGATTCATAATTCTGTCTGCCATGCAGAAATAATAATAATTAAAAAACAACATAGGATTTTTTTTATTTGGACAAAACAAAGCCCAGTCTCCAAATCACATTATTCAATATTATCATGCACAACTGGGCTGAAAGCTAACCACAAAACAGTGGTTGGCTTTACATTGTTCTGAGTAATAATCTAAAATATAGACATTTTTATATCCAGAATACAGACATTGATTTTGTATGGCATCCCCACCTATTTTATTCTAATACATTAGAAAGATTGTTCCTGTTTGTCAATACCTGATTGAAAGCTGCAGAAAGCTGCAAAGGTCACAAGAAGGTAGAACATTCTATTACATTACGTAAATGATGTACTTGATGAATTGGGCACAGATTTGAATCACAATAAAAGGCTGGAAAGATTTTGTAATCACACAACCTGCAACCCCAAAAGTCAAAAACAACCCACAAGATACTCAGAGTTTTGTCAGCTGTCTGAATATTCTGGTTTTCTAACAAGCAACTTTCAAGAAGGAAGAAGCCAGGAATAGACTTAGAAGTAATTTATTGTTGTAACAGTAGAGCATAATGAAATATAACATTGAGTAACATGAGACTTAAACTATAGTATGTAAAAACAACAAAAATGCCAGTTAGGAAGTTATTAATTAGTAAATTCTATAAAAAATATAGATCTAGTCCTAAAACTACTTTTTTGTCCTATATCTGACAGAAAAAGAATCTTTCCTTAGACTTTTTTTTAAAATGACATTTGATCTGTTAATATAAGAACTGAAGGCACTTAGGAAACCATTTTGCTTTTGAATTTTTGAATTTTTCAATTGTTTCACCTAGTTTTTTAAATTAATTTTATTGTTTCATAGACAGGGAACATTTTTGCCCCTGATCATAAGGGCAGAAACACTGCACTATAGAGAGTTTACAAAACTTGCCTTCAAGATAGTCTGATGGCATCATTAACAACTATAGTAAAAACTATACATGTTTTCCTTAAAGGAACCCTAGTGACATTGGCTAAGTTCTGTTGTATTTTGTGTTAAGTTTGTATACCTAAGGTGAATAGACATCCTGGGTTTGGGAAAAAGCATTCAGTAAGAAATGTCCTCCAAGTTCTAGGACGATATCCAACGGGTTAACCAACAACAGCAGTATGAGTAGCAGGACACTCACTTCAGCCATAGAGTGAAAAACAATTTTGGTATTTGTGTGAATATTTGAGTGGCTGGGATACAAATTTGATTGAATACTAGATATCAGTAAAAAGATTCATCCAGTGCCATCCAGTGATTATCTGGCTATTTGTAGTTTAAATATGGACATCTTAACCTGAATATTTGGTTAGAGCTTACCTGGTAGCCATGTAGGAAGCAATATCAATGGAAATGGCATCAGTCTGTTTTGAAAATGCTGGAGATTTCTTTCATCCATGAAGTCTGAGGTGGAATAGGAGATGTGGGTAAAAGAAAAAAAAATCTACTCTATTCTCTATTCCAGACTGATAGATAAAGAAATCTATTACTTGGTAGTCATGCATTAATTTATTTTGATGTGGAAATAATTTCACACATAGCATAAAAGCACAATAAGGGAGACAATACATCTGGAATAATAAAAAAAAACTTGTTCATTACAAAGAAGCCTTTTCAAACATAAACTTGCAACACAATGGATAGTATTAGGAATTGAAATAAGAACTGTTGAAAAAGTTATTTCTACCCTTCTGACAGTGGAACCGCTAGTGGGTCCAAGCCCTGTTTCAAATGTGTTTCACAAAATGTTTCTGAAACAGGGAGAATTTGCAGAAAATTTGATAGTTTGAAAGGAAATATGATATTCAGAGCCAAGAAAGAGCTAGACATAATTCACATTTGATTATTCATGTGTAGATTAATATCTCTTTTAGATCACATTGTAACACAGTGGGTGCAGAACAGCTGGAACGTAAACTCACAAAAGTCTCAGTGATATGTCAAAATAAACTTTTACTCCAGCCAAGAACTAAAGGTCCATATCAAATTGGCAAGCTGTTTTGCTCCAGAATGAGAAGGTATAATGTTTGAACCTTGGCCAGTACTTTAATAGAATGACCTGGTCTTGGGAGATGATAAACATGCCCACAGTGTTCTCATGTGTGTAATAGGTTGTGATTTCATGTGTGTAATTAGTTAAAAGTTGGTTCAGTGAGGTAAGGAAGAGTAAATGAATACAAATTAGACTGGGAAGCATTTGCAAAGCCATTGATTTCTGGTTTACATTATTTACCAAATTATATTTTATAGAAAATAGCTGAACAATTTGAGAAACAAAAGAAAATCCAAAAAAGATTACAATGAATAACAATTGAAATAAAGCATGTTCTTTCCTAACAATTCAATATGTGTTAATATTACAACTATTCAGCATATCGTGCCATTTCAATTTGTTTAATGCGAATATAACCGAATCTATTCATTTTATCATACATCTGCACTATTTTCTGAGCTTGACACAGTTTGTCATTTTGATTCTTCTAGTTGCTGATTGACACCATTTACTTCCTCTCTTTTTTATCTTTTTTCCTCTTGGTTTTAGTTGTTCAAGATAACTTTTAATCCTTTGTCTAATTAGAAAGCTAAAGTTCAAGGTGTGCACTTCAGACAACACAGAGTAGGTATTAATATATCCAGGTTTTATTTTAGTAAGTTACTGATGTAAAAAGGAGAACATACTGTTACTGGAATCCCAGTAAATCTGGGAAATCAGACCTTTTTTCTAACTACCTCCAGATATCTTCATCATGCAGATCCAAGAGCTTAGTAAAATTCACATTGATTTTAATTGGATCTCTTTAATAAACTGTATCTCTCTTTCTCTGTGAGGAAGAATAGTGATATGGGGAAAGGAAAGATAAACATACCCTTCCAATATTTGTGTGCGTGTGTGTGTTCCAATAACATGGATTTTTATGTATAAAATATTTTTTGTTTGATTTTTATCCTGCATTTATTTCTTTATAAGGTAGTGAACACACATAATACTCATTCCTCCTCCTATTTTCCCCAAAACAACTGTGAGGTGGAGTGAGAGAGAGTGATTGTTCAAAGTCATTGAAATTCTTGATCAATGGAATATATTTTCAAGGGATACAAATATCGTAAAAGAGAACTTTGGAACAGTTATCTGAAATAATGAGAAAGATACTCAGACAAATAGCAAGGACACAAAATTGGCATATGTTAATAGGATACTGGGCTCTTCTTTGATGTCTTATAATTCCCTTTCATTATTTTTCCATATATATTTATCTTTGATGTTCATCACTAGATTTATATGCCATGTTGTATGGATTTAATTTGAAACTCATTTTGTAAAATTTCTTTTTCCCTTTTATTTTTTTTAATTAGAAAACTGATTTCACTGTACTTTCATGGGTATATTCTACTGTTTTTACTTCTTGTCATAAAACTAAGCCTATTGATGTGACTAGTGTCCTGTTAGCCTTTTACTGTGGTGCTATATTTTATCCTTTTAATCTCAAGATTTATTTAGCTGTCTTTAAAATATCTATTGGCCTTATGTACTTTACAAATTAGGATGCCCAAATTTCTGTTATTATGTATGGTAAATGTTGGATCTGCATTTACTCTGCAACAGTTTGTGCTCTTACTCCTAGGCAGAATAAGCATGTCCACGATTAAGGTGAATATTAGAAGAAAAGCTAACTTTTTTTTAGTTCATCCCAGATCATTGCTCTAATGCACAATAGTTTGTCACAATTGGTCATGGCTTGTTAGCCCTGTTTCATATACCTTAATGACACAGGTATTTACTTCTTATTATTAAACCTGAAGGTACTCACCTGGTTGTATATATCATCACATAGAAATTATTAATATCGTTGTAATAAAATAATAGTAGTCACAAAAATACACGTTACGTAGACTCTTGATTCCCTTTTACCTATTAACGGTGATTATTAAAAGGTAAAGAGTAGGTTGTAAATAATTTATAAATACTATATTTGTAAGACATGTATCCAGAGAAAAATCAAATAATTCATTCAAAGAAAAGAGAAATAAAAAAATAGATTATTCTTTTGTATTATATCTTACATTAATTGAACATCTTATCTCTCTTGAGGCCATATGTTAGAGATCTTGCTGTAAAGCTGGACAAAGACTTCTTACTCTAGATGGAGAATCACATATCAATTTTTTATGTGTGAGTTGAGTGACCATATAAATATATTTAATAAATAAATAAAATGTATACATATATTTGTGAGCATCTGAGGCTAGAACATTTAGAGATCAAAAAAACTACCGTTCTAGAACACACAAAGATTTGTAAGCAGTGGTGAGTTAAGTGAGGCAGAGTATTTGCTACCTGCTGAAAGCTTGTAAAATTTAAAGATACTCAAGAGTTGGTCGATTATTAGAGCTTTAACTTTTTTATTTTTAAAAAAAAAACGGGAATTCCTTCCTGTATTTGTTAGCTTGTTAAGATGGCAGCGCCTGGATCGGCTGTGGCTGCGTTGGCTCTCGAAGGTGAAAAGTTTTTGGAGAGATATAAGGGATATAGACCAGATGATCAGGAAGGTTTTAATGTGTTTGAGCAATGTGGTGAGGTAAGGTAACATACAACTGACAATCTTTGCTGGTATGGTGAGTTTTTAGCTGTTTTGGAACTGTTGGTGAGACTGTTCAAAGTCGATTGCGCTGTTTGAAATTGTTCTGCTGGCAGCAAGATCTGACTGCTGGCACAGCGACAGATTCTATTGCAAATCAGGGCTGTTTCTGAAGGAGGCAGAGGAGGAGAGGTCCCGGGGCTCATGGAGCAAAGGAACTGGATGAGGCTGTTGGCAGGCCTAGAGGAAGAGAGAGAGGCTTTTGGAGGAGTTGGAGGCGATAGCAGTGTTCTCCAGGGGCGAAAAGGAGCGAGGCCCCTTTAAGGAAAAGGTGGAAGAGACAGGATCAGAAAAAGGAAAGGAGGCGAGGTTGTCATGCAGGAATACAAGCTAATTTGAGGGCTAATCCCCATGAAGCTCCATTTCCATCTGTCCTGTTTGTCATTGTTCACTCCCTAGAGACTAAAATGGACTTCTGAAACTTGAGCTGGCCATGAACAAGGAGTGTATATCAGAGGTGGTGACCCTTTGAGAGCTGAATGCAACCAAATTTCATTTTGATGTATGCCAATTGGTGTACATTCAAAGTGACAATAACGTTGCTGTTGTTGTTATTGTTGTTGTTGTCTGGTGCAGCATCTGGAATCCTTGGCTGACATTGTGATGCTGGAGTGCTTTAAGGCCAAAATTAAGTTTTTCTTAAGTTGAATTTCACTCTTAGTGACTACATGGACACCGTCTTGAAAGTGACACTTCTTTATTTCAGGATATTTTTAGCTACCCAGTCTAGCCTACAGCTGTGGGAATTTTGATGACCTTCCATCCAAGTTTTAATGAGATCTCTCCAATTTAGCATTCTCACGTTCAGCCAACATCAGCTAGGTGCTAGCACCCACTGGGATTAAAATGGATATGCTTTACTTATATTTGTTTCTTATGAAATAGTGAATCTGAGCATGCTTTGAACATGCTTTAGAAGAGATACTTCACCTCTCACATGAAATGGGTATAACCCTCTGCCATCCATTTAAAGGAGTCAAATTTTTGTTTCTGAAAAGCTGCTCTAAAAGTTGCATTAAATTAATGAGTGAATTCTTAAGGCATCAATATATTTTTCTTGAAACTTAAACAGAAGCCTGAAGACAATTGATCTCTTTTAATGAATACCAGAGAGGAAATGCACTAATGTGAGATGCCAAGCACTTTCCTCCAAATCATTTCTAAAATATGCACAGTTCCACTAAATAGAGCAGCCCTTCTGCATAAAATAACAAGAAAGAAAGAAAATGAATATCAAAATATGCAGGAAAGGGAATGTAGTAATTGTGTGCAAGCACTTTAAAGGGCAAAGGTCACATGCAAGCTCAAAAAAGAAGAAGTGGCTATTTCATTAGTCTATCAACTGCCAGTTTAGCTTTCTCACGAAGCTTCATTCTCAGGGGAGAAAATTAAGGAAATCTAGTTTCAGCAATTTTTACCTCATTGTTTCCAGGACTGACTTAGTTCTTCTTACTGATTAGGCTGTTTATCACAATTCCATGTGCTTCCCTCCCAAACATGTTTTGCAGAACAGAAGAATCTCCTCATATAGAAATGTCAATGATCTGCAGTAGCTAGTCTTCTGGTGGGATGTCCAAACAATAAAGTCAATCCAAGGGAAAGTCTAGAAAAAGCACATTGGGGATAGGTGCGGGGAGTCTAATACAGTTTCAAGAATACTAGTACAGGTAGTCCTCAACTTATAACAGTTCATTTAGTGACAGTTCAAGTTACAATGGCACTGAAAAAAAATGACTTATGACAGTCTTTCACACTTACGACCATTGCAGCATCTCCATGGTCACATGATCAAAATTCAGATGTTTGGCAACTGGACTCATATTTGTGGTGGTTGCAATGTCCCAGGATCATGTGATCACTTTTTGTGATCTTCTGACAAGCAAAGTTAATGAAGATTAATTTAACAACTGTGTGATTCACTTAACAACTGTAACAAGAAAAGTCATAAATGTGACAAAAATTCACTTAACAAATGTCTCTCTTAGCAACATAAATTTTGGGCTCAATTGTGGTTGTAACTCAGTGTTCACATTCTCGCTATTTAGAAATAACCACATTTCTCAAATGTAGCCAAATAGTTCTCTAGTTTTCACAGAAGATTGATGAGACCATGTAAGGATCGTACATCTCCTATTCAATCTGTCTAAGCATGTTAAGACAAAAAGGCCTGCATTATAATAAACAATTCATTTTAAATTTCAGTGTCATTTCTAGCATTAGAATGGGGATGGGGAGAAAGTGTAATTATCCCAGACTCCCAAAAGATTCTTATATCAAAAATTACAAAACATCTATTTGATTCAAAACCTTGCCTTCCTGATAGATTCTGTCTCATGCTGTGGAGCCTGCATTCTGCCTCCCCCCCCATCCACAGATGTAAAGTTCACAGCCTGCTGTTACATTCCTTTGCCTGATCCTGGCTCTAGTGATAACATTC
>NW_015387424.1:17144-22057 GCF_001527695.2 Protobothrops mucrosquamatus
AATAGAGGACTGGAGAGTGAAGGTTTCGCATCTTGCTGAAATGGCAAAGATTTCGGCTTATTTGAAGGATCACTCAAATGAACAATTTTTATCAATATGGAGAAGATGGATTGTTTATATTCAAAATAAGCATAGAATGGTGGAATATAGGTTAGGTTTTTAGATAAAAAATTTTCTTTTTTTATACATATATATATATATTTCACCTACTTATGTAGAATTACATTTTGTGGAGTTAGGGATATTAATATAAGGTTACTTTTAGATGAATAGTATCCTGGGATTAGGTTTGGGAAGTCCGGGTGGGGGGTGGGGGGGGTTTCAATTGTGATGTACTTGTGATGTGTTCTTTTTTTTATGTTGAAAATAATAAAAAAAAAAATTGAAAAAAAAAAAAAGCTACCGTTCTAGAACACACAAAGATTTGTAAGCAGTGGTGAGTTAAGTGAGGCAGAGTATTTGCTACCTGCCGAAAGCTTGTAAAATTTAAAGATACTCAAGAGTTGGTCGATTATTAGAGCTTTAACTGTTTTATTTTTTAAAAAAACGGGAATTCCTTCCTCTATTTGTTAGGTTGTTAAGATGGCAGCGCCTGGATCGGCTGTGGCTGTGTTGGCTCTCGAAGGTGAAAAGTTTTTGGAGAAATATAAGGGATATAGATCACATGATCAGGAAGGTTTTAATGTGTTTGAGCAATGTGGTGAAGTAAGGTAACATACAACTGACAATCTTTGCTGGTATGGTGAGTTTTTAGCTGTTTCGGAACAGTTGGTGAGACTGTTCAAAGTCGATTGCGCTGTTTGAAATTGTTCTGCTGGCAGCAAGATCTGACTGCTGGCACAGCGACAGATTCTATTGCAAATCAGGCTGTTTCCGAAGGAGGCAGAGGAGGAGAGGTCCCGGGGCTCATGGAGCAAAGGAACTGGATGAGGCTGTTGGCAGGCCTAGAGGAAGAGAGAGAGGCTTTTGGAGGAGTTGGAGGCGATAGCAGTGTGCTCCAGGGGCAAAAAGGAGCGAGGCCCCTTTAAGGAAAAGGTGGAAGAGACAGGATCAGAAAAAGGAAAGGAGGGGAGGTTGTCATGCAGGAATACAAGCTAATTTGAGGGCTAATCCCCATGAAGCTCCATTTCCATCTGTCCTGTTTGTCATTGTTCACTCCCTAGAGACTAAAATGGACTTCTGAAACTTGAGCTGGCCATGAACAAGGAGTGTATATCAGAGGTGGTGACCCTTTGAGAGCTGAATGCAACCAAATTTCATTTTGATGTATGACAATTGGTGTACATTCAAAGTGACAATAACGTTGCTGTTGTTGTTATTGTTGTTGTTGTCTGGTGCAGCATCTGGAATCCTTGGCTGACATTGTGATGCTGGAGTGCTTTAAGGCCAAAATTAAGTTTTTCTTAAGTTGAATTTCACTCTTAGTGACTACATGGACACGGTCTTGAAAGTGACACTTCTTTATTTCAGGATATTTTTAGCTACCCAGTCTAGCCTACAGCTGTGGGAATTTTGATGACCTTCCATCCAAGTTTTAATGAGATCTCTCCAATTTAGCATTCTCACGTTCAGCCAACATCAGCTAGGTGCTAGCACCCACTGGGATTAAAATGGATATGCTTTACTTATATTTGTTTCTTATGAAATAGTGAATCTGAGCATGCTTTGAACATGCTTTAGAAGAGATACTTCACCTCTCACATGAAATGGGTATAACCCTCTGCCATCCATTTAAAGGAGTCAAATTTTTATTTCTGAAAAGCTGCTCTAAAAGTTGCATTAAATTAATGAGTGAATTCTTAAGGCATCAATATATTTTTCTTGAAACTTAAACAGAAGCCTGAAGACAATTGATCTCTTTTAATGAATACCAGAGAGGAAATGCACTAATGTGAGATGCCAAGCACTTTCCTCCAAATCATTTCTAAAATATGCACAGTTCCACTAAATAGAGCAGCCCTTCTGCATAAAATAACAAGAAAGAAAGAAAATGAATATCAAAATATGCAGGAAAGGGAATGTAGTAATTGTGTGCAAACACTTTAAAGGGCAAAGGTCACATGCAAACTCAAAAAAGAAGAAGTGGCTATTTCATTAGTCTATCAACTGCCAGTTTAGCTTTCTCACGAAGCTTCATTCTCAGGGGAGAAAATTAAGGAAATCTAGTTTCAGCAATTTTTACCTCATTGTTTCCAGGACTGACTTAGTTCTTCTTACTGATTAGGCTGTTTATCACAACTCCATGTGCTTCCCTCCCAAACATGTTTTGCAGAACAGAAGAATCTCCTCATATAGAAATGTTGATGATCTGCAGTAGCTAGTCTTCTGGTGGGATGTCCAAACAATAAAGTCAATCCAAGGGAAAGTCTAGAAAAAGCACATTGGGGATAGGTGCGGGGAGTCTAATACAGTTTCAAGAATACTAGTACAGGTAGTCCTCAACTTATAACAGTTCATTTAGTGACAGTTCAAGTTACAATGGCACTGAAAAAAAATGACTTATGACAGGCTTTCACACTTACGACCATTGCAGCATCTCCATGGTCACATGATCAAAATTCAGATGTTTGGCAACTGGACTCATATTTGTGGTGGTTGCAATGTCCCAGGATCATGTGATCACTTTTTGTGATCTTCTGACAAGCAAAGTTAATGAAGATTAATTTAACAACTGTGTGATTCACTTAACAACTGTAACAAGAAAAGTCATAAATGGGACAAAAATTCACTTAACAAATGTCTCTCTTAGCAACATAAATTTTGGGCTCAATTGTGGTTGTAACTCAGTGTTCACATTCTCGCTATTCAGAAATAACCACATTTCTCAAATGTAGCCAAATAGTTCTCTAGTTTTCACAGAAGATTGATGAGACCGTGTAAGGATCGTACATCTCCTATTCAATCTGTCTAAGCATGTTAAGACAAAAAGGCCTGCATTATAATAAACAATTCATTTTAAATTTCAGTGTCATTTCTAGCATTAGAATGGGGATGGGGAGAAAGAGAAAAAAGTCTTTGAATCTTATGTATCAAAAAGCATGTAGCCAGCTTTGCTAATATGAGTGCTAAAGAAGATGACATAAACTAATAAAGAGTCTAAAGCAGGGGTGTCAAACTGCTGGCCCGCGAGCCGGACGTGTCATCCGGAAGCTGCGCCCACCCCATTGCCGGCAATGGCAAAACCGTCCCGATACATTGAGCGACGTCATGTGACATTGCGAGTTTGACATGTCTGGTCTAAAGGGAAGAAGAATCTCTTTTATTGTTGTTGTGGAATTGCAATTTAAGTCCTTTGCCAGGTGGCTGGAATTAGTAATGTCTTCAACTCTTTAAAATAACAATAATTGATCAGATCTGAATTACTGTGGAATTACTGTTGGTATTGTAAACAGAAAGACATTGAGATTTCCAGATTATATTGGAATAAAAGAGGTTGACAATGTACATTAAAGAAAAAATACTCTAAGCATCAATTATACCCCAAAATTATTTTATAATTCATACTTGTTAGGTGCACTTCATTCCCTCAGAAAGAGTCAATTGTATATCTACTGTGTGTGTGTGTGTGTGTGTGTGTGTGTATACATGTATAAAAGTGTATTTGTATCAACTTTCTAAAAATGGAAATTGTGATGGAGAAAAAGATGGAAGAGTATTTGACGGGTAAATTTAAGGTAACCTCTACATGGGTTAAAGAAAAATAGAAAATGGGATAATATGCTAGTAAACATTAAAGGTAGTCCTTGCTTTACAACCATTTGTTTAATGACTATTTGAAGTTACAACGGTACTGAAAAAAGTGATTTATGACCATTTTTCACACTTACAGCCATTGTAGCCTCTCCATGATCACATGATCAAAATTTGGACTCTTGGCAATTGGCTCATATTTATGAGGGTTGCCGTATCTTGGGGTCATGTGATCATCTTTTGTGAGCTTCTGACAAGCAAAGTCAGTGGGGAAGCCAGATTCACTTAACAACTGTGTTACTAACCTAAAAACTGCAGTGATTCACTTAGCAACTATGACAAGAAAGGTCGTAAAGTGGGTCAAAAATCACTTTACAAATGTTTCATTTAGCGACATAAATTTTGGGCTCAGTTGTGGTTGTAAGTCAAGGATTCTGTATTTTTTGCTCTATTCATTCAATGAAGCAAAGCAGAAAAAGAAAATAGAAAAAAAAAACATATATGAAGATTTATAGAACAGTTTCAGTAAAGGATCACCCATATTTCAAAGTCCATACATCATCAATGTCTGTAAGCAGTTCAATCACAGGTTGCAATTAACATCAAGTTTTCAATCCATTGAGTAATTACAGCCATATTGTTTATCTTCCAGGATTGAAAGACTAGTCCCTTAGCAATGAAAAGTGTGTAAAGAATTTGTTTCCTTTCTCCAAGTGTCTATTTCTATTCAATAAAAATGTAAATCAAAACAATATTGATTTCAGAACATATTAAATGATGTCTCAGGATCAAATTAACATATGAAATTACTTCTTTCCAGAATGTAATAACTTTAGAATGTACCCCAAACTGTCTGTTTTAATGAAACATTATTTTCACTGCATATCCAACAATGTTGGTGTTTATTTATTCCTTTTTTACACAAATGCTACAAGGTCAAAATGTTATTTTCTATTCATTTATTTTGTGAATAAAACATATTCTAGGATACACTGATAGTTTTGATTTGGACATCAAGACAGTTTCCCATTGTTTAGACCAACTGAGGTTCTCCTAATCCTTGCTCCCTTATGTTCTTAAAATAAAATTCATTTATCCATTACAATAACTATAAAGAATAATAAAGGCTAATTGTAATCTTTTTGATCCTGTAATATTTGCTGATCACTTCTAATAATACTGAAAATTATTATGACTAAAATTAAAAAGTCAATACATGTGTT
>NW_015387424.1:22261-34180 GCF_001527695.2 Protobothrops mucrosquamatus
TCCCATTGTTTAGACCAACTGAGGTTCTCCTAATCCTTGCTCCCTTATGTTCTTAAAATAAAATTCATTTATCCATTACAATAACTATAAAGAATAATAAAGGCTAATTGTAATCTTTTTGATCCTGTAATATTTGCTGATCACTTCTAATAATACTGAAAATTATTATGACTAAAATTAAAAAGTCAATACATGTGTTTGTTGTAAATACCGCCAGTGGGTGGCAACAGACAAATGGCATATAATCTTTTACATATAAAATGATTTTTTTAAAAAAAAGTATCACCAATAACTGACCTAAAATAAAAATCTAACATCCATTCAAATCAGTCCCCATTCTCTCCCAACTTTATAAATTCACATTTTAGTTGATCTCTGATTCCAAGTATTCCTCTTCCACACATGAAGTAGAAGTAAGGTTGTATTTATTATTTTATTTAAATGAGGAGCATGGTGACTCGCATGGACCCTGGGTTGACAAGCAAGGCCACATTTGAGACCTGAATGCTGCTATTGGATGGGGTGAGCTTCTGTCATTTGCTCCTGCTCCTACCGGGGACATAAAAGGATTTTCCAACTGGGCATTCTTTCAACTCTTCGGTGCTTCCGAAACAATTGTGATTTATTTAAATTCTCTTTCCCACCCCCACCCCCATATTACATATACATATTCCTATATGTGTGTTTGTGCGTGTATGTAATATTTATTTGTTGAATTATTTTTCAATCTTTTTGATGTGTGCAATCAAAAGCCCAATCCCTTACTCTTTCAGGTGTACAGAACAGTTGAAATACTAGAGTCAGAGCACTGAATACTTTCACTTGGAGACAAGAATAGGTAGATTCCTCTATATCTCCCTGAGTTTAAAATCGACCTGAATTCCCCCAGTCCAGGGCTTTTCAACCAGTGGTACGGGTACCACCTATGGTACATTGGCACCTGGAAGGTGGTATGCGACCATCTAGAAAAATGGTAGCAGGGGAGGGCAATGAGTTGAACTGGTGGCAGCACTGCATAAGTCTGAGCGAGAGATGACTGGAGCTGCAGGGCTGTCAGGGCTCAGCAGAAGCGCTAGGATCAGTGCCACTTTCCAGCTGATCAGCGCTTCTTCGGGACTGTCAGGGCTCAGTGGAAGTGCCAGGATCAGCACCAGGCTCCAGCTGGAGCTTGGCACTGATCCTGGTGCTTCTGCTGAGCCCAGAAGAAGCACCAATGAGCTGGAATGTTGCAGCATCTCCAGGGTCTGTGATTTACATTCAGATGCTTGGCAGCTGATTCATATTTATGATGGTCACAGTGTCCCAGGGTCATGTGAAGTGACCAAAACTTGCTGCAATCACCCAGCAGATGGGGGGAATAAAAACCAAACATCCCCCACCCCCACTGCCAATCCTCAACAGAAATGCTCACAACAATGAAACAGGAGGAAGAGCGCCGCCGGGTGGGCAGGCAGGTGTCTTGCTCGGCTGTGGCTTGGGGGGCACTTTTTTCAGTGCCATTGTAACTTCGAACAGTCACTAAGCGAACTGTTGTAAGTCGAGGACTATCTGTACTTTATCACTTTTTTCCTTTTTTTTTTGGTCATCAAGTTTTTGACACCTTGCTAGGCGACTGGTGGTACTCGGATGTTGCCATATCCTAAAAATGGTACAATGGGTGAAAAGGTTGAAAAGGTTGCCCCAGTCCATGCTGTGTTGAATTGGAGTCTTGAAGCACAGCAGAAATTTATGTGACTTAAAAAAAATGAAATAAAAATAAAGAGTTATGGGGCTCAGATTCAAATGCAGGCACAGCATCATTTGAAATTTAAAGCATCTTTTAAAAACACAAAGGTTACCCAACCCTCTTCAAACCAAATCAAATCTGTGGATCTGAAAGAAGGCCAAGCCTCTTTGGTTGATCCTGGAATTATAATCTGACAAGTTGCATTAAGGAGAATAAACTGGCTATTGCTAAATAAACAAAAACATGTTTATATCTAAATTTTTAAACAGATACAAAGGGGCAATTGAGTAAAAAAAGTGCCTAAAATCAGAAATATAATTTTGAAACCATCAGTCCCTAATTTCAAACAACTTGCTTGCAAATTTTTTCCCACTAAGATGGTTTACAAAAGCAAGCCCACTAGTAGTTTGTTTTATTCTGTTTTAACATCTTTTTTTTTTACACATAGTAAAATTCCCAATCTGCCTACCAGAGGCAAAGCTTTGTGGAATACTTTGAATTAGGAGCAGTATAAACCTAGCATCCATTCTGCCTCGAGTGATTTAAAGTCAATAGGGCATAGAAAATAGGCCTTTTCCCTGAGATCTGATAACCTATTTTTATGAAGATCAAAGAAGCAAACATTCCAACAAGGTAGCTACATTGGGAAATTATAGTAAGAACTCTACTCTTTGGGACATGAATAAATTGGTAACATTCAAAGCACACCTAAAATTCAGATCAAAGCTTGAGGGCTGCACCGGTCTTTTCATACTATAAAGATGATTAAAATAGAGTTATTTTTGTCATTTTTTTTAAATTTTATTTCTTAATTGTATGTTATAGTTTCAGGTTAGGTCAGATTAGGAAAGCAGAAGGAAATATTGGAAAAAAAAGAGTAGAAGAAAACACAGTGCAATGGTAAAGAATGGGTAGGAATCCAGAGGTAAATGGGTGCAAGGGAAAGAGAAAGATATGGTGACTGAGTCACCACAATGCTGTATTTTTGCTTGTGTGTCTCATGTTGATTATATGCCACCAAGTCATTTTAGACTCCTAGATTGTTCTCCATGATGAAATATCTCTAACCTGTTCTTTAAAGTCTCCCATTCTGTACTCATCACTACTGTAACTGAGTCCTTCTGCTGCTGGCCATCCTCTTCTCTTTACTTCCACCTTTCTCAATAGCAGAGCCTTTTCCAGAGAGTTGAGTTTTTATGTAATGTGTCTGAAGTGAGATACCATATAAGAGAAAAATAACAATAATAATCACCCAGTGAGGCATTACCTTGAAGAGGTTTTGGTTTTGTATGCTTTGAGGAGAATGAGGACTGTTCCAAAGGTTCAGCCATCCTGGAAAGGTCTCCTTGGTGAACCCAAATGAAGAGTCCCTCTCTTATGATCAATATGGTGAAATCTATACTGGATTAGTTGTCACTGTAGTCAACAAGGGCCACACTGGGTATTGGAGTTACTTAATATCTAGAGACAAATGAATGGTCTGTTAGCTGAACAGCCAACAACAGCAGCTGCAGGACTAACATAAGATAAGTTGTTTACCTTTTGCAAATATATGACAACTGAAAATAAAGAATTAATGAAGTATTATTACAAATCAACTCTAACAAGAATAATTGAAAAGAATGCACTAGTTTTGGAAAGAGCATCCAGAATCAAGAAGAACAGAACAGAGACTAACAAATCAATGGTTCATAATATGCAATACAGTAAAGTATTCACAGAAGTACAATTAGATGACTTGTTAAGGTCTACCCAAGGCAAAGAAATCCAAATCTTACCAAAAGTAGCTCAAACTTTAGAAGCAAACAAGGGGAAGTCATCAATAGAGGAAGCCACAGAGCTACTGAATATTTTCCTATTCCCAAACCAGGAACCCTCTGTTATGCATTAAATTCAGAAAGAACAAAACCCTCTAATTAAAAAAGAGGAATTGAAATGAAGAATAATTGAGCACCTAGAGCAGCACAAAAACAACAGAACAAGGCTACCTGCATTGGACGTTGTTACAAAGAAACAGCTAGCACAAGCTTTAAAGCATGCCAATATTGCAATATCAAATATAAGCATTAGCTCACTTCAGGAATAAACCAACTAAAGCAGAGTACAGCTACAGTCATAACTAAAGATCTGGGATGCAAAATCAACAAACAAACCCAAAGAGCACACCACCAAAATGAAATAACAGGTTGGAAAATAAGATTAGCATGCTAAGATCAAATGCAAGACAGGTAGAACAAATGAAAGAAAAAATGTTTAAAAACAAGCTGCTGTACATCATAGACAGAATCACTAATTTCAGTCAAATTAGAAATGTTTCTACCAATCCATCAACCAAAGGATTGCAATGAACTGGCCAAAAACCTTACAAAGAAGAAATAGTTCTGAGCACAGCTATGTGATAATCCAAGGAAATACAATAAGAATGCAACTTGGGCAAAGGAGATATATAAAAATAAGAAATAAGCTGAAATGAAACAACTTAAAATAACAGCAGAAATGGTGGAGAAAATAGCAAGAGATATCAAGTATTGCTTAGCATTAGATGAAGATGAATTTCAAGGTTTTTGATTGAAACTTCTGATTGGTCTACACCCACTCATTGCCAAGTAGTTTAATAATACAGTGCAAGGAAGTAAAATTGAAGATTGGTTAATATCTGGTAAAACCTACCAAGTAATGAACATTCCAATAAAAAGGTCAGCACCCACCAACTACTAGACAATTATCTGCTTAACAAGAATTTTTAAATTGCTAACAGTGGTTTAGCTGATGGTGTCCAACAGCAACTAGATGAAAAAAAAAAATTCCACCTCTGTAGAAATACTTCCTAAACAGCAGAGGAAAAAAAGATCAGCTCCTAATTGACAAGATGATTTTGGAAAACTGCAAGCAGAGGAAGAACAACTTGAATATAGCTCAGATTGAATGCAAGAAGGCATTTGATTCCCTGCTAATTAGATAATCAGTTAATTACTTAATGACTCCCCCTGTGATCCCACTTCTGATTAACCTTTTATCACATGTATTATTTAGATAAGAAGAATATCACATGTTAAATGTCTCTCTATGTGTATATATAATCCAGTTTGGCTCACCTGGAACTTGGTACAGAAAAGTTCAGGAAGTAAGGTGAGGGATAAATTAATTAACAAAATTAAATGTTGGTCATTCTAAAATAAGCTTCTCATGTCAATCCAGCTACAAGTACACTTCACTGTTTTATGCTTCTTTTGACTGGCATAATCATTCTTCAGAAATTTGTCCTCTTTTATAGGTCTCATTCTATCATTTGGATTAAGGCCTTTGTGAAATCCGTGAAAATGATAAATAAAATGCTTTAGAATATATATCACTCTTGATGGATTTTTCCACATTAATATCTAAATAGAAAAAAAATATATCTAAAAGGTGATTCTACTCTTCGCCCCTCCAGTTTAATACCTAAAATTTGTAGTCCAACTACTTCTATATGATTGTTGTATTTAATCAGTTACATATTATTTATAACTTTGGGGGATTAAAAGGCTCACTCACTCCAGCTCAATAAATATTTAAAAAATTGTATGAAAGAAAATAATAAATTCATACTGCATTAATAAAGGCCAACTGAACTTCCCAGGGTGGTACAAAGCATTTAATTTGGTGAAATGTATTGAAGAAATTGGGAAGAGCACATAACTTTGAAACATTAAATATATATAACACTTCAAATAACACTGATGTTAGTTAAATGTATATGGTTATTTTTTTTTAAAAAAGCAATCCCTCCCCCACTATCATGCTTTAAATCTGAGAAGCAAGTATAAGAAGAGGTTTATAGTGTGATGCATAATGTGTGTCTTTTTGCATAAATGGAATGCTTCTATTCAATTTACTCTTAAAAAGGGCATTATCTCTCACTGATGTTCAACACTTCACAACTGAACACATTCACTGATTTGCCATATGCTCTGCAGGCTTCAGGATTTTCCCAAACATACTAATACTGTTTTTTGGTGGCTGAAATGTAGCTTTATTTGAATTCACATGATATGAAGTGATTAGAAGCTGATCTCATATAGCTATCATAACAGAGACCTCTTTCATTCTCATTCATTCTTTCATTCTCTCTCCACAAATTCATAGACACAGAATCTGTGTAAAGTTTTGTTATTAACTCCATTACTTATTTCTGTCATTTTGGAGACAACAATTCTGACTGTAAGATGTAGCATCTGTATGGAGTAAAGAAGTCCATAACAGTTCTACAGTTTCAAAAATCTGAAAGAGTGGCAAAGGATCAAATGCCAGAATTGTTCAAATCCAGTTGCTAGACAGATAGCAGAAAATCTCTTTTGCCTTATCCTCTAGATCAGTGTTTCAATTCTTGCAACTCAGTTTCCAAAAATTAAATGCAGGCTAGTGAATGCTGGGAACTGAAGTTCAGCCCTCTTAAAATGCCAGGTTTGAGAAACACTGTTCTAGATTAAATGGAGAGCAAATAATTTTTGACTGAAATCAAGAATACCTTTGAAGAGAAAATATTCCAGATCTTTCAGGAAAGATGCTGATGTACTCTCATAAGGTGCTCATACCTTGCCAAGTTGATCATGACATCCTGATCCTATTCTTTAGGGCCTCTGGAACATAGTCTTTGAAATTGCTAAAATGGGTGTCACCTAAATTCAGAGAAGAAGCCATTTCTGGTTGGTAGAAATCAGAATTTGGAATTCTTATTATGCTTTCCAAAGCTATGGTTCCCCAAGGTTCTGAAGGTGGTTAGGGATATGCTTGGAATAAATAGCCTAGTAATATATATTACAATAATATTGGAGTATAGTGCAAATATTGGTTAAATTTTCACATAGTGAATATCCATAAAAGCTCCAAGAAAGTAATATTCTTCAGTTTGTCAGAGCAGTGTAATTATTTGGAACTTCAGTATAATTTGTAAATCAAATTAGCCCATTCATTTTTTATGACAACTTCATTTATTATGAGAAATAACTAAAAATGACATAACATGCTTCAAAAACCTCAGCAAACTTCTTGAAACCGATCCAGCTGTATATTGCTTTCCATGGGCTTTAGAGACACATAATAAAACCCAGAAATTCAACATCAGCTGCTAATGCACAGTTCATTATTTTCCAATTTGTCCAAGGTAGAGTTTTGTCATTTTTATGCTGCTGTTTGTTAACTCTATAATTTGTAATCTAGAAACTGAAGTAGCTAGCAGTTACGTGGCTGTAAAACTGAAGTTGTAACAGGATTTCAAACACAAAGAGGGAAATTTAAAAAAAGAACATTAATGTACAAACTTTGATATTCAGACTACAGTCTGTGTAATTTAAATATTCAATGTTTTATTGTTTTATTACTATGAATAATGATATTGCTTACAAATTTATTATCCATTCATTCATACTTACAAGATATTTTGTCACTATAAACTGCTTGTCATGATTCGGACTGATGAGCCCAACCAAGCAAACATCTTCAGGACATTCCAATCTCTTAAAACTTTATTGTAAAACTTTATTGAGTGCACCAATTAGGCGCATTATGAAAGAAAAACTAGCTCTGGCCAGACCCCTCCCAGATCCACATAGTAAAAACATTGAATTCTCCCTCCTCCCTCTGGGTCAGGTCACGTTGCCCAATCAAGGGGAAAAATATTATTAGGAGTAAGCATCTCTAGATCTGGTGTAATGTCCTTGAATCTCACGATCTGGCTTCTTAATCTTTGAAGTCTTCATACCAAACTGATTCCTTCCCCGCCCAGAGTTCATTGGCAAGTTGAGAAGCAATAACTGTTGCAGCAGGGGAAAAAAACATGCTTAGAAACTTGACACTGCTGGTGTTACTTAATTTTTTCTACTACAGGAGAAACCAGTATCTAGTCTGAATAGAGAAGATGCATTACAGTGAGCTTTTCTCCACTTGTAATCTGACTTCAGTCTAAATATGACCAGGCAACTTTTTTTGTTGCAGTGTTCTCATGACATTGCCTTCATTTCATCCCCAGTGAATGAATGAAGCTGAATTCAGCATCCTTACAAATGTATTGGGTTTTTTTTCCTTACTCCAACACTGTTCAAGGCCAACCTCAAAGTAAATGGGGTTGACTTTGTCCCCATTACTCTGGCAGAAAATCAGATGACCAGCAATGACTGGAATAAGATCAATAGTGGCAGGATAGAGATCAACAAGGGAGTTCTTTTCCTCTCAGGATAGTTTTCTGACAATTCAAAGACAAGTGAACAGTATTGCAACACTTGTTGACTTTGCATCTCAGTATTTTTCTTCAAAAATCTATATGGTAATCACACTTTCTTGTTTGCATTTATCCAGCCATTTTTATTCAGAATCAATACTTAGGATAATGTATAACAAGAGATCAAGCTTAAAACCATTAAGAATTTGATGCTCCATGAGTTTAAATTTTCTATTAAAATAATCTAACCTAGTGATCACTAACTCATTTGAAAGCACAGAATCCCACAGTTTAATTGCATACTGTGTATAAAGTATATCCTTTATCTGTTCTGAATCTGGCATACTCAGCTTCATTAGATAACCAGAGGTTCTAGGAATTATGAGGCTTTATCTGTCTATAACTTTATCCAATATTGTCACGCTCTCCTAACTTTTGTTTTAAGGTAAAAACAATCCAAATGTTTATATTTATAGGGTAATTGTTCATTGTAAATACTTTTTCCCACCTTTGAGTTAGCCCAATCACTATTCAAAGTTTGACTGCATTACATATGTAGTATTCTTGGCAATTTCATTTCCTAATGAAGTCTAATAGCTGCACTCAAGTGAGTCCTACTTTTCATCCAGGTTTGCCACACACCCCAAAGTTCTGTCTTATACAGCTGACAGCTCTGATTCCATCTGCATATACACAGAGTTAAAGCATCTTTCCCCACAATGAATTGCAGATTAGATAAGTAATCTGAAATGTATATGCTATTTTAATGTTCATTCCTTCGAGATCTTTTCTGAGGTCCTCATCTTTTTATTTTCTATTAATTATCCCATATAATTTGAGGACAGACTTCATCATCTCACTTTTTAATCATAGTTCCAGGTCATTTAGAAAGATATTAAAGAACAGCAAATAGCTTCTTGGTAATATCCACTTTTCAGGTCTCTCCATTATGACAATTGCTCATTGATATCAGCTTTCCCTTCCTTAACAAGTTGCCATCCTTAAAAGGACATCCGTTATCATCTCTTATCCCATGAATTACTAATGTATTTATGATAAACATAATAAAACACTTTTTATTAATTTCTATTGATAGAGCTCCTATATATATATCATTTACTATTCATTACCTTTTATGTATTAGTTCTGCTTTCCTGTTATGCTTATAGTCTAAGTCCTGCTATGAGACTCTAATGCAGGCTCAGGAATTCTTGGAATTGAAGTCCACGAGTCATAAAAGAGCCAAGGTTGACTACCCCTGCTCTAACAGAATGTACAATGACTTTGGGGAAAGAGGGGAAGTGAAGCTGCCTAAGAAACAATCAGAAAAGAGAGGTAGGAGTCCAAAGTTGCTTGAAAATCAGAAAAAGAAACTTGCAAAATTCTATTAAGGTGGCCTTGCTATAAAGTATAATTAGTTAATCATGTCATGCCTCCTGTCTGGTTTACCTGAGAGGGTTGACATCAGTTTTGCAAGTCTCAAGTTCCATCTCCACTTTAACTATTTGATCCATGAGTTTGGGTCCTGTAAGTTTCTTTCTCTGACCATTGGATGACAATGGACTCCCATCTCTCTGTCTGTCTGTTTCTTAGGTAGCATTTCTTCTCTTTTTCCCCCAAGGTCATTCATACATTCCATTATGGGGCAGAATAATAATAATGTAAGGAAGGGTCTGAAGAATTATCTATAACAAATGGGAAAAAAAATTGAAGGACTTCTAAGTTCCACCAAACATAATGGGATGGCAGTTTTTAGGAGGATTCTGAGATCTGCAGCCGTGGCATTAGAAATGTATAGAAATTCATAAATCATTGTGTTTCCTTCAGAGAGGGGTGATAAACATAAGCTGCAAATTTTTCTTTACATGAAGATTTTAGTATCAGCTGCAATTAGTACCGGAATTTGACAAGCTTAGCTATCAAACTATGCAGCCAACCTGTTCAAGAAGAAGATTCAAGAGGTACTTTCTTTATTACCCTAGGAGAATTTATTGGTAACCTGGAACGATTCAAGCAGGTAAACTGTGCAGGTTCTAGTCAAACTAATTGGATTTGATGGCTTAACATTAATTTTAAATTACATTAATTTAAATAGGCATGTTTAATTCTGTGTACAAATCACAGAACTATTGGAATCCACCTTCAGTTGCAACTGACATTAGAGTCCCAGTTGGATATAGAATGTCTGTTTGATTAAATGTTAATGTCCACCCTCTGCACTCTTTAGATTTCTGATAAGTCTCAGCATTTAATCAAGTTAGTTCCTCTTTAAAGTTTTAAATTCTGAATAGCCTGTATCTTTATGTGTGTCATTAGGCAATCCAGTAGTGCACCTTACTTAGAAGTGTTCATAAATTTCTACATCTTCCTGCATGATAACCACCAGTTTTTTCCCCCTCAAGGGACTGATTATATCTGTACTCAGTATGGTTTTTATATTGACATATCATACCATAGTACTTGTTTTTACAATGTCCATTCACCACTTTTGTGGTCTGTTTTGTACTTTTGTGGTCTTTTGTTCATAAATATAACATTTTTTCCCTTTTTCAGGATCTCACCAACTCCATCCAGTCACAAGTTTCTCAATGTTTCCTTTACCCATTCACTCTTTCTTAATATATTTCTTTAAGAATCAGTACTCATTCATTCTCTTTACATGACCAAATCACTTAAATACACTATTTCTGTGCTCATGTACGTTGGTAGTCAATCCACAGTCATTTAATATTGTTCATTCTTGATCCTTCCTTTTTATGTGTGTGGTTGTTGTTGTCTTATTACACAGATTTAAGTGTTTCTTCCCATTGCATTAACTTGCTTATGTTTCTTTTTTTCCTGACATACATGACTCATTTAACAACTTTCATTTAACAAAGTGGACAGAAAACATTATACACAAACATTTTATTTTCTTCTTATGCACAGATATTTTATATTCTTCCAACAATCTTTCCTTTCTTAGACCACATACTATACACAATCTGTTTATTGCATTTGTACATTTTATTTTTTAAAACTTTCCTATTTCCTCAATACCAGTAAATCAGTAATCCAAGATACTCAGATTCATCTACTTGCTTTATCTGTCATTATATGTGACCAATAATCATTCACTGCATTTTCTCTATGAAATACAATTAACTTGGTCTCTGACAAACTAATTTTCAGAATCCTACTCATAGGATTCTGTATAACATTTTGGAATCTGTATAACATGGAATCTGTATAACATTTTGCTGCAAATCATTCAAGTCCTCAAGCAACAATTGAGGCAATACTTGCCCACAAAAATACAATACATTCTCATCACTAACCAACACACCTATAACTGTACCATAAGAATTCCTTGTTTTTCTTCATGTTCATGATAAGAAATAACCAAGATGAAATCACACATCCTTGTCTTATTCCTGCTTTATTCCTGCTCACTGTTGACAGATTCAATAAACATTTTAGTGCTTATTTCTATCATATGTTGCCTTTGTCACATTCAGAAATAATTTTAAACTTGGCCTTAGTATAAAATACCCCATAATTCCAGCCTTCCTAGTTTATACATTCTCTAAATCAACAATGCTGCAATAAATAAATAAGTTCATATGCCACTCGACCCAGTGATTCTCATGAATTTTCAAACTGGGTTATGTCTTGTGTGAGATCAAATGCATATTCTTATGATCAACATAGGACAATATACTCTTCCTGGAAATGTTGAGAGTCTAAATTTATGCCCATGCTTCATTATGTATAGATGCCATTGGAGCACTGCAGTAGGTCATCCAGACACAATTTCTGCTCAAGCTAAGCACAAAATCAGGAGGATCTGTAAAATCTGTTAGCTATAATGAGCTATCCTGCAAAACAAAATATGTACATGAACTATAGTTACAAGTCATTGAGGGAGGAGCTCATACGGATTCTGAAAAATGATAATGGAAAGAGAGAGAGAGAGAGAGAGAGAGAGAGAGAGAGAGAGAGAGAGAGAGAGAGAGAG